>NC_056741.1:1867696154-1867738231 GCF_019279795.1 Protopterus annectens | reverse complement strand
AGGAAGTAACTGTTGAACAGACAAGATTCAAAAAAGATTCAAAAAAATCTTGCTATTTTCCCACTTTCTATAATTTTTTAAAAAAGTTCAGTTACAGAGTTGCTGTTCTGAACTGTTTGTAAGTTTCTTGGAGGCCAGTGCTTACTTGGGCTAAAGGGAAGTCTCTGAGTTCACCAGTGGCAATTGTTAACACTGAGCAGCCTTGCCTGTCCCTGTAGGAGTGGTTATTGCCTAGAAATTGTAGTTTTATTGGCCATTTTGGGTCAATTCCAAACTCCTTGATCTCTCTCTCTCTTAAAACCCTGCAACTCTCTTTTTGCATGGTCTTGCTCACAGAGCAGCATAGGGCAGCGCCGGTTTACTGGGGTATACTTTTCCTGGCTCCACAAAGTCTGCACTGCAAATTTTCCCTTAGAACTAGACAAGCCATAACTCAAGTGCTTCAGATCAACACCTCTTTTTGCAGCTCTTGCATAACCCAAATCAACACTTGTCCAAATCTCCTAGACATCACTATTATTTTCCAAATCTCCTAAACAGCACTATTATAATACAGCATAAAACCCTCGATTGTCCACAGGACAAGTGAAATTTACTTTTCCAAGCATGGCCAGAGGTCATCTTCAGGTATACTGTCCAGTTCATCTGGTGGAATTGGGCATCCTGAGGCAATGTCACAACTGCCTCATGTATACAGACAACCCTCTCCTCTTACCTCTAGACACAAACTCGTGTGAGAGATGCAAATACACAGCCAGACTGGAGGCTAAGCACTCTCAACCCATGACTGTAACAGACAGTCAAGAGGAGAAGAGACACACTAGCATCACACCACCAGTCAGACATGGATCTACAAAACAAGCACCGGCAAAACATACACATAAATAAACAAAAATATATTCGGAGGCACTAGGTACCAATCTGAAAAAGAAACAGGGCCCTCCAAAGCAGACAAGCAAGCAACCTGCACCTCCAAACACAAGGCAGAAAACACATAATTCACCTCAGCAGTGTGCCTCAAGTCAGCCCCTAAGGAAAAACACCATACCCAACACGCTAGCAATAGGAGACGCTATAGTAAGGCACACAGATGTTCCACTCACTAGGCTGAACAAAGAGAAGGTTACTGTCAGCTGCCTGCCAGGTGCTAGGATCTGCCACATAACACAAGCACTTAGGTCACTCCATAACAAGTAAAAGTATGATGCTGTCATTGTACATGTTGGTGTGAATGATCTAAGGCGTACCTCCCTGGACTACATGAAAAGAGACATTGAGGAGCTCTCTGATCATGTAGCCCAAGCTGGTATGACCCTGACCTTGAGTAGCATACTACACAATGAACTCCGTCCCAAAATCCAAGAACAGTAAAACAGTGGGAGGTATCCGACCAAATAATCCACCAGATAGCAGTAGTAAAACTTTAATAAGAACTAGTAAAACAACGTAAAAAATACAGTGAGTGAAATCCAATCAAGCGCTTTCGCCTGATTCAATGTCAGGCTTTGTCAAGATGTTCACCAACAGTAAATGTTTAACTTAAATAGTGTAGCCACTTGCCTACCCAAGAGAATAATTAATTCTGTTAATGTGTTAATTATCCATTAAGATTTGTATTTAAAAGTGAATGTATCCTTAGTGTGAAAGCTTTACACAACGCTAACATTTAAAGTGTTTTGATCATATGCTTATTTCATCAAACGTTAAAAATAAAATAAACAAATGAGTGTGTCCCTATATATTGTCCAGAATAAAATCAATTGTTAGATTGGTTGGGTTTTTAGTTAGGTAACCATTTTCTACTTATTCTTAACAGATGATAAATGTGTGATCAATATATGATAAAAACAACAACATCACTAACTTTTAGTAAACAAGATGGTGATGTCTTCGTACCGAAAATATGTGTGCTATCTAATTGTAACAAATAATATTATATAAATAATATATATAGTGTGTCAATTTCATAATATACAATAAATAAATGAATATAACGTATTAAAAATGTATGTAAAAAATGTGTTAAGAAATGTGTAATATATTATTCTGTCAATTAGTTTTGTAGCACATATATAAAAAATATACAAATTGTTTATGAAGTTAAAAAATGTTCAATATCAAATATAATAGCTACCATGTGTATGCGTAAATGAATTAATAAATAATAAATACCAATATTCATGTAAATATATAAACATATAAATATATATAAATAAATAAATAAATAAAATTATAAATATATATATATATATATATATGTATATATATATAAATAAATGAATATGTACATGCATAAATAACCTGTTAAAGAACTTAAGCTAATGTGTTAATGATCTTAAAAACTTTACAACAGGCTCATAGATACAATGTTAAAATTGGTCATATGAATAAATAATTCCGTACAAAGTAAAGATGGAAAAAAATGGAAAAAATGGAATACCATGAAAACCAATCCAATATTATCAAATAAAAAGTTAAACCGTATAGAAAATACATTTAAACAACTTAGAATAATGTGTGAACTGGGAAGTTCTATAACCTTGCTCGTCTGATTTTCAGTACACTACTAATACTGATGGTGTCATTTAGTCCGGGAGGTCTGGAGGCATTTAATTTTAACTGCCATAATAATTCTTTGTACTCCAGTGTAGCCTCCCAGTCTCCACCTCTTGGGTTTAAGGGAACCTGCTCCAACACCATAAATTTCAAAGACATATTTGAACATGACTGGGAATGTTTAAAGAAAGCATTGGATTCTTTCCCTTTTTGAACATCATATATATGTTCATAAATTCTTTTATGTAAAGTTCTTTCCGTCTTGCCTATATAGAAAGAGGAGCAGGTGATACAATCCCCTAAGTATACAATACCCTTTGTTGCACAGTTGAAGTAAGAGTGTGAGTTAACCTTAAATTTCCTTGATGGAATATAGTAGCTACCGCTGTTTAATATATATGAACATTGCTTGCAGGCATTACATTTATATGTGCCTGCTTTTAAGCCATGAGTAGCAGTCAAGTTCTGCGATTGCCTTTCAAACATACCTTTTAAATTAATGTTTTTTGCATTTACAAATTTGGGCTCATTAGGTATGTACTTGTTGGTCTCCTCGTGCAATTGTAATATTGGCCAATATTTCAAAACAGTGTTCTTTATTTGTGTGGAGTCATTATTGTAGGTGTGTACAAAAATGTTGTTCAACTCTGCGTTGACCAATTGCTTCTCTTGAAGTGTATTATCCGAACCTAGACTAAGCAGGGGGAAGTATGTGTCCACCCTCTTGTTCTTGACCTCATGTATTGTTTTCTCTATTAGGGTTTTGGGATACCCTCTTTCTAAGAAAAGGTGTTGCAACAGGTCAACTTCCTTCTCAAATAATTGGTCAGTGCTACACATTCTTGATGCTCTGATAAACTGACCCTTCAGTATACCTTTCTTTTGAGAATAAGGGTGTCCACTATCAAAATGAAGGTACGAATTAGAAAAAGTACTTTTTCTGTAAATAGATGATTGAAAGATACACAAATCAACATTTTTACTTAAAAGGACATCCAAATAGTTCACACAGTCTTCTTTTATACTGTGAGTAAATCTTAAAAATTGTGTAGTGTTGTTAATGTATGAAAAAAATTCTTTGAAATCCTCTAAGCTGCCCTTCCAGAACACACAGATATCATCCAGGTATCGTTGGTAATGAATGATATTTTCTACCCATGGAGAGGAAAAAATGAATTTCGTTTCCCAGCAATGTAAAACCAAGTTGGCGTAGGCCGAGGCACAAGGTGTGCCCATGGCTACACCTTTTCTTTGTTTAAAAACCTCTCCATTGAAATAAATAAAGTTGTTGTGTAAAATAACTTCCATAAATTCTACAATTAAACCAGTAACATTTGCATTAAAATCAGAATGTGTCGACAAAAATTCATTAAACCATTGTAAACCCACATCATGTGGGATACTGGGGAACAGTTCAATCACATCTATAGTAGCCATAAAATCAGTTTGGTCATAAAAATCGTTTTTTATGTTTCTAAGAAATTCCCATGAATCTTTACAAATATAATTTAAAGATGCAACCAACTTTTTAAGGGAAATGTCGATAAACTTCCCCAAAGGTTCTGTGATGTTCCCCGCACCTGCCACTATTGGTCTAAATTTTAATGGGTTTAGACCTTTGTGTACCTTGGGGATACCAAAAATCACAGGGGTCAGGGGTTTGTTGACCAGTAGAAAATTGTATAATTTCTCATTAATCGCTCCCTGCATTAGATGATCTTGCAACATGTATTTTATTTTTGCATGTGCGATGTTAATCTCGTTCAATGAAGAAATGGTGTATTGTTCAGTATTTTGTAAAATGTTATACATACAAGCTTCATAATCATTTTGATACATCAACACTACCCCCCACCTTTGTCTGGTTTCATTACTCTAACTTTCTCTTCTTTAAGGGAATTAACTAAGGAATAGCATTCTTGGGAGAGATTCACTGGATTATTACTAGCTGTAGAATGTTGGTTTCTTATATCCAGTTCTACAAGTTCTTCAAAGATCCTCAGCACAGGGTGCATTGGAGGATTAAAAATACTTTTTCTTGTAAACAACTCCTGTGTAAAGGGCTGGCCTTTAAAAAACATGTTCAAGTTAAGGTGTCTAGTGAAAAGTTTTAATTCCAATATAGTTTTTGTGACATCTAAAGATCTTGCAGGGACAAACTGAAACCCTTTTGTAAAAAGGTCAAAGTATACATCATTGAGTAGAATATCTGTGTAATTGTAAATAACAAAATTATCTTTCGATTCAACTGAACAAAAATTAGTGTGAGACTCAGATGCTGACTCAGAGGTAACTTCCTCTATAAAAACATAATTTTGGGTTATCTGCGATTTCTGCCCCATCCCTGCTGTTTGTAAGGCTGACCCCTGTTCCCCTGCCTGTCTTGGGCAAAATGAAAAACCTGGTGTGTATTTTGGTTGTTATTATTGTTGTTAGTCTTCTGTGCCAAGCGTTCACTTCTTCTTGGCATTTCCTCTGGGACTAAGGGGTTGATGTCAGTACTAACAACCATTTCTCCATCTTTACTGTTTGTTTGGTTATTAAACAATCTCCCTCTGGTTATGGGTTGGTAAGCTACACCATTCCTATATTCAGCTAAATCCCTTTCTAGTTTTTTGATTTTTCTGTCCACTATTTTGCAACAGTACTGATCCACTTCTTGAAATACTGTGTCATAGTCTCTTTTAACACTCATAAAGTTACTATCACAAACTATAGTGTCATTGAGTTGATTTAACTCTGTTAACAGTGTGTCCATCTTATTCTCATATTCTTTAACCATAAGCTGAATCATTTCCAGTCCCATTCTGTTAAATAACTCTGTCAGTTCTTTAAATAAAGATGACCCTGGTGTAGCGTTATTCGGGAACTTATTGAGGTGGAGTCCTTTTGGGACTCTCTTAACACGTATACATTCCAATAAATAGTCTATTTCCAGCTGTGTAGACTTGTAAGCATAAAGTTTATCGTTAAATAATGAAAAGCTGTTAACTACATGCTTATCAGTTGAATCAGTGTCTGAAATCATACCTCGTTGGAAGGCAAACTGTTTACTGGTCCATGCGTTAAAGTTAAACGCTTTGGAAACACCTCCTGTTCCTTTTGCTTTCCCTGTTTGGTAGTTGAACACGGTATTCTTAGTTGCTTCCTCGGGTAAATGTCTCTCATTGCTGGAAACACTTCGTGAACTGTCTTTAGGAATATCCGAGTTGTGTTTTACGCCAAATTCGCGTTGCTGGTTCCCTGGTAACTGGTCATTCGAAACAGCATTACTCTGTTTCAACGAGTCGCTGAGTTGTGTGAGTAGGCAAATGACTTGTCTGAACTCCGCACGTGTAACTGGAGTGTCATCCGGGGCATCACGTAAGATGAGAGGTGTGCCATTGTAGTCAGACTGGTCGGTACCTTCTACCATGGAGAAAAACAAATGAAGTACAAAGCACAACGAACTCCGTCCCAAAATCCAAGAACAGTAAAACAGTGGGAGGTATCCGACCAAATAATCCACCAGATAGCAGTAGTAAAACTTTAATAAGAACTAGTAAAACAAAGTAAAAAATACAGTGAGTGAAATCCAATCAAGCGCTTTCGCCTGATTCAATGTCAGGCTTTGTCAAGATGTTCACCAACAGTAAATGTTTAACTTAAATAGTGTAGCCACTTGCCTACCCAAGAGAATAATTAATTCTGTTAATGTGTTAATTATCCGTTAAGATTTGTATTTAAAAGTGAATGTATCCTTAGTGTGAAAGCTTTACACAACGCTAACATTTAAAGTGTTTTGATCATATGCTTATTTCATCAAACGTTAAAAATAAAATAAACAAATGAGTGTGTCCCTATATATTGTCCAGAATAAAATCAATTGTTAGATTGGTTGGGTTTTTAGTTAGGTAACCATTTTCTACTTATTCTTAACAGATGATAAATGTGTGATCAATATATGATAAAAACAACATCACTAACTTTTAGTAAACAAGATGGTGATGTCTTCGTACCGAAAATATGTGTGCTATCTAATTGTAACAAATAATATTATATAAATAATATATATAGTGTGTCAATTTCATAATATACAATAAATAAATGAATATAATATATTAAAAATGTATGTAAAAAATGTGTTAAAAAATGTGTAATATATTATTCTGTCTGGCTGAACAAAGAGAAGGTTACTGTCAGCTGCCTGTCAGGTGCTAGGATCTGCCACATAACACAAGCACTTAGGTCACTCCATAACAAGTAAAAGTATGATGCTGTCATTGTACATGTTGGTGTGAATGATCTAAGATGTACCTCCCTGGACTACATGAAAAGAGACATTGAGGAGCTCTCTGATCATGTAGCCCAAGCTGGTATGACCCTGACCTTGAGTAGCATACTACCTTCACCTAGAATTATTCCACAATACAAAGACAAAATTATCAATTTCAACAATTGGCTAAGCTTCTGGTGTCATTCTAAGGGGATCCAGTGTCTGTCTGCCTGGGATGACATGATAGACAAGCCTCGCTGTTTCGCCAGAGATGGTTTGTATCTGTCACCCCTAGGCTATCAAATACTGGCCAAGGCTCTTGCCGTCCCCATAGTGCCTTTTTTAGGCAAGGCTCAAAGGACAAACCAACCACTAAAACTGGCACAGGTAACCAAAAACTAAGGGTAATGCTACTCAATGCCAGAAGTCTCAACCTCAAAATGCACGTACTCAATGCACTCCTCAGTATGGAGAAAGTCGATGTTTGTGCAGTGATGGAAACCTGGTTCAAGGCTCCAGAGAGCACCCCAGCACTACCAGGTTACAATTCATATCATACCTTCCGGCCTCAGTTACCAGATCGCAATACAAAGAGCGGAGGTGTATCCATATTCATCAAGGATACCCACATCTCCAGGTTAGTGGCACAGCATGATGCCCCAGAGATCATCCATGCGCAACTATCAGCAGGCAAAACCACATTTCAAGTCATAGCCTGTTATAGATCACCCACCATGTCCCAAGATGCTCACTCAGCATTCCTTGAGGCATTGGAAAATATAAAGGTCCTACCCAACACCATAATTTTGGGGGATTTCAACTACCCTGGTATAGACTGGGCGAACTACCAAAGTTCTAACTCCTATGCCCAGCGGTTCATAGAATTTATAAATTCAAATGCCCTTGAACAACTGGTATGTTCTCCCACTAGAGTGGACAACATATTGGATTTAGTCATCACAAATATGGGCGCCCACTGTACCACACCTATTATTACTCCCTCTCTGGTCAGAGCAGATGACAAACTGATAACCCTGGACATCCTCACCCCTTCACCTTCCCCAGTCAAAGAAACCATCGTAAAAAACCTTTCCAAAGCAAACTTCATACTACTTGCATCAGAAGTGGAAAACTTCACTATTCTCTTGCAGAAGGATAATGATATCCAGGATGCAGCATCCTACACCAAGGCACTTTATATACATCTTCGGGTTTGCATGGACCATGCTATCCAAAATAAAACCAAGACTCCTTCCTCAAGCAAGAAGAAACCAGCCTGGTGGACTCCGGCCATAAGCAAACTATACCATAAAAGGAGGAGACTTATAGAAAAAAAGGCCAAATATCAAGTAGAAAAGTCATCCCTGATCAGCATTAGTAAGAAATTGAGTGCCCTCATCAAGTCAACTAAAGCTAATTTTGAAAAGAAAGTTGCCAAGGATGCCAGGGATAACCATAAGGCCTTCTATGGTTATGTCAAAAACCTAAATGGCAATGCTCAGGTCTGTTCTGAGCTAGTACAAAATGGAACAAAATACACTGACCCCTCTGACATTGCCAACATCTTGGATGACAGGTTCAATGCAAATTCCCCCCCCTCACCACCTACAGGGCCTATTACTATTTCAGGGGATTGTGTAACTCCAATTATTACTGATACATTGGTTAATAAAGCTCTATTTAAAGCTAAAAACACTGCCTCCATGGGACCAGATGGTGTCCTGGGCTCTGTCATACGCGAGATCCAAAATGAATTAACCCCACATCTGAATACCCTGTTCAATCTCAACCTCTCGACAGGATATGTGCCCATAGAATGGTGCACAGCAATGGTGGTTCTGCTGCACAAGGGTGGACCCACAACTGACCCTGTGAACTACTGACGAATAAGCCTGACCAGTCTGATCTGTAAGGCAATGGAGCGAATCATTATGGAACCCATAAATGGAGAGATTGGGAACCTCCAAACACTTGACCCCACACATTTCGGCTTCGTCAAGGGCAGATCATGCTTCCTGAACCTGGTGGACTTCTTTGAGACAGTTACTCAAGCTATAGATAAGGGAAAGGAGGTACACATGGCTTACCTTGACCTTGCTAAAGCATTTGACACCATTCCCCATTCAGGTATTATTGATAAATTCACCAACCTGGGCAAAAACCCTTACATCACAAGATGGATTGCAAACTGGCTCTCAGACAGATCCCATAAAGTAAGAGTAGCGGGATCTATGTCCAAATCCAGACTAGTAATGAGCGGTGTGCCTCAGGGCTCTGTCCTGGGGCCCCTTCTGTTTGGTATATACTTCTCAGAAGTACAGGCAAGCACTGAAGGGCTGTGGCTGACCAAGTTTGCAGATGACTGCAAACTGGGTGCTATAATAGTGTCTCCAGCTGACATGGATATCCTCCAGAAGGGCCTTAATGAGACTGATGCATGGTCTCAAGCTAAATGCCAAAAAATGTGTAGTAATCCCCTTTGGAAAAAAGAGTACCCATGAACTACCACATAGGAGGTAACCCCCTGAAATCTGAAGAAGTAATAAGGGATCTAGGGACCCAAGTAGATAGTCAGCTTTCCTTTGATAACCATGTTGCCAAGGTGGTTAGAAAATCCTTCTGTGTGACCCATGTCTAACATATAGAGCCATGTCCAACCCAGAACTGTTGAACATGCTCCACCTTAGCAAAACCAAATCTTCTCAAGCTACACGCTCTAGGGATATAAACCTCAGCACAACAATGAATAGAACATGCTGGAGGGATAGATTCCCTTTTCAAAGACTTCCCTTGCTATGGAACAAGGTCCTTATCTAAATAAGACAGAGCCCCTCACTGTCACTCTTCAAGAGGAACCTTGATGAGTGGATGGGTAACAGAAAGTTCACACCAGGGATCATACCAACAGCTCTACTAAATAGGGGCTAAGGGTACTAGCTGCTAGATCAAGGTTCTAGGGAACTACCCAAAGGGGCGGTGAATACTGCACAACATGGCTGGGCTAATATATGCCTTCGGGCAGACAGCCCAGTACCTACCTATGAACCTATGGGATTGTTGGAGGGAAAAAAATGAGAAAGAGGTGGAAATATGTACAGAATCTGAAGTGTAGGGGAGAAAAATTATAAATTCAATACGTAAGCCATGAGGCTGATTAGAGGATTTACTGTAGGTCTCTTTTGTTTTAAACATTACACTCACAATCAATGGGTTTATGCTGCCACCTATTGGGGAAAGGAGGGTGGTACACTGGAAGAAGAAGGTTTGTCGAGACTCAAATCTACAGAGCAGGAAGAGTCAATTAAAAGTCCAGAAAAACAATCAATGACCTGAAGTTGGAAAGGTGCTACAGTCAGGGAGAAGGTATGCAGTTTAGAACTTTCTTATTTTCAAAAATTGACAAAGTATACATATGGGATTATTTGAGGGAAAAAATGAGAAAGAGGTAAAAAAGTCCACAGTATCTGTAGTGTAGGGCATAGAGGATTATAAATACAATATGTGAGGCATGAGGCTGGTTAAAGGATTTACTGCAGGTCTCTTTTGATTTAAACTTTACAGGCACAATCAATGGTGTATGCTGCCATCTAGTGGCGAGTGGAGGGTGGTACACTGGAAGAAGGTTTGTCGAGACTCAAATCTACAGAGCGGGAAGAGCCAAGAAAAAGTAAAAAAAAAAAAAAAAAAAACAGTCCGTGATCTGAAGTTGGAAAAGTGCTACAGCCAGGGAGAGGGTTTGCAGTTTAAAACTTTCTTATTTTAAAAATTGCAAATGGATACCTATCGGATCATTGGAGGGAAAATTGAGAAAGTGTTGGAAAACCCCCAAAATCTGTAGTGTAGAGCAGAGAGAATTATAAATACAATACGTAAAGCATGAGGCTGGTTATAGGATTTACTGCAGGTCTTTTTTGCGTTAAACTTTACAGTCAAAATCAGTGGGTGTATGCTGCCACCTACTGGTGAGAGGAGGGTGGTACACTGGAAGAAGAAGGTTCATCAAGAATCGAATCTACAGAGCAGGAAGAGCCAAGAAAAAGTCCAGAAAAAATCAGTGACCTGAAGTTGGAAAGGTACTACAGCTATGGAAAAGATATGCAGTTTAGAACTTTCTTATTTTAAAAATTGCAAAGGTATAGATATGGGATTATTGGAGGGAAAAAATGACATAGAGGTAGAATAGTCCACTGAATCTGTAGTGTAGGGGAGAGAGAATAATAAATACAATATGTAACACATGAGGCTGATTAGAGGATCTACTGCAGGTCTTTATTGTTTTAAACTTTACAGTCACAATCAGTTGTGCATGCTGCCACCTAGTGGTAAGAGGAGTGTGGTACACTGGAAGAAGAAGGTTCATCCATACTCTAATCTACAGCGTGGAAAGAGCCAATAAAATGTCCAGAAAAACAATAAATCAGTGACCTGAAGTTGGGAAGGTGCTACAGCCAGGGAGAAAGTATGCAGTTTAGAACTTCCATATTTCAAAAATTGCCAAATTTACATCTGAGAATATCCATGGGAAAAAATGAGAAAGAGATGGACAAGTCTGCTGAATCTGTAGTGTAGGGCAGAGAGAAAATTATAAATACCATATGGAAGGCATGAGCCTGGTTAGAGGATTTACTGCAGGTCTTTTTTTTAAACTTTACAGTGACAAACAATGGGTGTATCTGCCACCTAGTGGCAAGACCAGGGTGGTACACTAGAAGAAAAAGGTTCATGGAGACTTGAATTTACAGAGCGGTAAGACCCAAGAAAAAGTCCAGAAAAACAATCAGTGACCTGAAGATGGAGGGGTGCTACAGCCAGGAAGAAGGCATGCAGTTTAGCACTTTCTTATTTCAAAAATTGCAAAGGTATAAATATGGGACTATTGGATGGAAAAAATGAAAAAGAGGTGTAAAGGTCCACAGAATATGTAGTGTAGGGCAGAGAGAATTATAAATATAATACATAAGGCATGAGGGTGGTTAGAGGATTTACTGCAGGTCTTTATAATTTTAAACTTTACAGTCACAAACAATTAGCATATGCTGCCACCTAGTGGGGAGAGGATGGTGGTACACTAGAAGAAGAAGGTTAATCGAGACTCAAATCTAAAGAGCGTGAAGAGCAAAGAAAAAGTACAGAAAAACAATACATGACCTAAAATTGGAAAGGTGATACAGCTAGGGAGAAGGTATGCAGTTTAGAACTTTCTAAGTTCAGAAACTGCAAAGGTATACATATGGGTTTATTCAAGGGAAAAAATGAGAAAGAGCTGGAAAAGTCACAGAATATGTAGTGTAGGGCAGAGAGAATTATAAATACAATACATAAGGCATGAGGCTGGTTAGAGGATTTACTGCAGGTCTTTTTTGTTTTAAACTTTACAGTCACATTCAGTGGGTGCATGATGCCATCTACTGATGGCAGGATGGTGATACACTGAAAGTAGAAGGTTTGTGTAGACTTGAATCTACAGAACGCGAAGAGCCAATAAAAAGTCCAGAAAAACAATTAGTGACCAGAAGTTTTAAAGGTGCTACAGCCAGAAAGAAGGTATACAGTTTAAAATGTTCTTATTTCAAAAATTGCAAAGGTATACATATGGAGTTATTGGATAGAAAAAAAATGAGAAAGAGGTGGAAAAGTGTACAGACTCTGTAGTGTAGGGGAGAGAATTATAAATACAATATGTAAGGCATGAGGCTGCTTATAGGATTTACTGCAGGTCTTTTTTGTTTTTAAATTTACAGTCACAATCAAGGGGTGTATGCTCCCATCTAGTGGTGAGAGGAGGGTGGTACACTGGAAGATGAAGATGGTTGTCGAGTCTTGCTGGAATAGTCAAGAAAAAGTCCAGAAAAACAATCATTGACCTGAAGTTGGAAAGGTGACAGAGCCAGGGAGAAAGTTTGTATTTTAGAACATTCTTATTTCAAAAATTGCAAATGTAAACATATGGGATTATTGGAGGAAAAAATGAGAAAGAGGTGGAAAAGTCTGTAGTATCTGTAGTGTAGGGCAGAGAGAATTATAAATACAATACATAAGGCATGAGGCTGATTAGAGGATTTACTGCAGGTCTTTTTTGTGTTAAACTTTACAGTCACAATCAGTTGGTGCATGCTGCCACCTATTGACGAGATTGGAAAAAGAAGGCTTGTCGAGACTCAAATCTACAGAGTGGGAGGAGCCAAGAAAAAGTCGAGAAAAACAATTAGTGACCTGAAGTTGGAAAGGTGATACAGCTATGGAAAAGACATGCAGTTTAGAACTTTCTTATTTTAAAAATTGCAAAGGTATATATATGGGATTATTGGATGGACAAATGACAAAGAGGTGGAAAAGTCCACGGAATCTTTAGTGCAGGGCAGAGAGAATAATAAATACAATATGTAAGGCATGAGGCTGACTAGAGAGTTTACTGCAGGTCTTAAAACTTTACAGTCAAAATCAGTGGGTGCATGCTGCCACCTAGTGGTGAGATGAGGGTGGCACACTGGAAGAAGAAGGTTCATACAGACTCGAATCTACAGAGTGGGAAGAGCCAATAAAATGTCCAGAAAAACAATCAGTGACCTGAAGTTGGAAAGGTGCTACAACAATTGAAAAAGTATGCAGATTAGAACTTTCATATTTCAAAAATTGCAAAGGTATACATCTGGGAATATTTGAGGGGAAAAATGAGAAAGAGGTGGAAAAGTCTGCTAAATCTGTAGTGTATGGCAGAGAAAGAATTATAAATACAATATGGAAGGCATGAGCCTGGTTAGAGGATTTACTGCAGGTCTTTTTTGTTTTAAACAATGGGTGTATGCTGCCACCTAGTGGCAAGAGCAAGGTAGTACACTGGAAGAAAATTGTTAGTGGAGACTTGAGTCTACAGACACAAGAAAATGTCCTGAAAAACAATCAGTGACCTGAAGTTGGAGGAGTGCTACAGCCAGGAAGAAGGAATGCAGTTTAGAACGTTCTTATTTCAAAAATTGCAAAGGTATACATATGGGACGTTTGGATGGAAACAATGAAAAAGAGGTAGAGAAAGTCTACAGAATATGTTCTGCAGGGCAGAGAGGATTATAAATACAATACATATGTCATGAGGCTGGTTAGAGGATTTACTGCTGATCTTTTTTGTTTTAAACTTTACAGTCACAATCAATGGGTGTATGCTGCCACCTCGTGGTGTGAGGAGGGTGGTACACTGGAAGAAGGAGGAAAAATGAGACTTGAATGTACAGAGCAGGAAGAGACAAGATAAAATCCAGAAAATCTATCAATGACCTGAAGTTGGAAAGGTACTATAACCAGGGAGAAGGTATGCAGTTTAGAACTTTCTTATTTCAAAAATTGCAAAGGTGTACATAAGGGATTATTGAATGAGAAAAATGAGAAAGAGGTGGAAATGTCCCCGGAATCTGTAGTGTAGGGCAGAGAGAATTATAAATATAATACGTAAGGCATTTGACTGGTTAGAGGATTTACTACAGGTTGTTTTTGTTTTAAACTTTACAGTCACAATCCATGGTTGTATGCTGCCACCTAGTGGTGAGAAGGAGGGTGGTACACTGGAAGAAGAAAGTTCGTCGAGACTTGAATCTGCAGAGTGGGAAGAGCCAAGAAATAGTTCACAAAATACAGTCAGTGATCTGCAGTTGGAAAGGTGCTACAGCCAGAGAGAAGGTATGCAGTTTATAACTTTATTATTTCAAAAATTGCAAAGGTACACATATGGGATTATGGGAGGGAAAAATGAGAAAGAGGTGGAATAGTCCAGAAAATCTGTAGTGCAAGGCAGAGAGAATTATAAATACAATTCATAAGGCATGAGGCTGGTTAGCGGGTTTACTGCAGGTCTTTTTTCTTTTAAACTTTACAGTCAAAATCAGTGGGTGTATGCTGCCACCTCATGGTGGGAGGAGGATGGTACACTGGAAAAAGAAGGTTTGTCAAGATTTGAATCTACAGAGCAGGAAGAGCTAAGAAAAAGTCCAGAAAAAAAGCAGTGACCTGAAGTTGAAAGGGTGCTAAAGCCGGGGAGATGGTATGCAGTTTAGAACTTTCTTATTTCAAAAAATTCAAAACTATACTTATGGGATTATTGGAGTGAAAAAAAATGAGAAAGAGGTTAATAGTCCACAGAATCTGTAGTGTAGGTCAGAGAGAGTTATAAATACAATATGTAAGGCATGAGGCTGGTTAGAGGGTTTACTGCATGTCTTTTTTGTTTTAAACTTTATAGTTAAAATCAGTGGGTGTATGCTGCTACCTAGTGGTGAGAGATGGGTGGTACACTGGAAGAAAAAGGTTCATTGAGACTCGAATCTTCAGAGAATGAAGAGCCAAGAAAAAGTCCTGAAAAATAATCAGTGACCTGAAGTTGGAAGGGTTCTTCATCCAGGGATATGGTATGCAGCTTATAACTTTCTTATTTCAAAAATTGCAAAGGTATACATATGGGAGTATTGGAGTGAAAAAAATGAGAGAGAGCTGAAATAGTCCACAGAATCTGTAGTGTAGGGCAGAGAGAACTATAAATACAATACGCAAGGCATGAGGCTGGCTAGAAGATTTACTACAGGTCTTTTTTGTTTTAAAATTTACAGTCACAAATAAAGGGTGTATGCTGTCACCTAGTGGTGAGAGGAGGGTGGTACACTGGAAGAAGTTTCATTGAGACTTGAATCTACAGTGAGGGAAGAGACAAGTAAAAGTCCATAGAACCAATCAGTGACCTGAAGTTGGATAGGTGCTACAGCAATGGAGAAGGTATGCAGTGTAGAACTTTCTTATTTCAATAATTCATAGGTATACATATGCAATTATTGGAGGGGAAAATGAGAAAGAGGTGGAAAAGTCCACAGAATTTTTAGTGTAGGGCAGAAAGAATTATAAATACATAAGGCATGAGGCTGTTTAGAGGATTTACCGCAGGTCTTTTTTGTTTCAAACTTTACAGTCTCAATCAATGGTTGTATACTACCACTTAGAGGCGAGAGGAGAGTGGTACACTGGAACAATAAGGTTTGTTGAGTCTCGAATCTACAGAGTCGGAAGAGCCAAGAAAAATTCTAGAAAAACAATCACTGATGTGAAGTTGGAAAGGTGCTACAGCCAGGGAGAAGGTATGCAGTGTAGAACTTTCTTATTTCAAAAATTGCAAATGTATACATATGAGATTATTGGAGGGAAAAATGAGAGAGAGGTGGAACAGTCCATTGAATCTGTAGTGTAGGGCAGAGAGAATTATAAAGAAAATAGTTAAGGCATGAGGCTGGTTAGAAGATTTACTGCAAGTTTTTTTTATTTAAACTTTACAGTCACAATCAGTGGGTGTATGTTGCAATCTAGTGGCAAGAGAAGGGTGGTACACTGGAAGAAGAAGGTTTGTCAATACTCGAAACTACAGAACAGGAAGAGCTAAGAAAAAGTCCAAAAAAAACAATCAGTGACCAGAAGTTGGAAGGGTGCTTCAGCCAGGGAGATGGTATGCAATTTAGAACTTTCTTATTTCAGAAATTGCAAAGGTATACATATGGGATTTTTGGAGGGATAAAATGAGAAAGAGGTGGGAAAGTACACAGAATCTGTTGTGTAGTGCAGAGGGAATTATATAGACAATATGTAAGGCATGAGGCTGGTTAGAGGATTTACTGCCGGTCTTTTCTATTTTAAACTTTGCAGTCATAATCAGTGGGTGTATGATGCCACCTAGTGGTGAGAGGAGGCGTTTACAATGGAAGAAGAAGGTTCATCAACAGCCGAATCTACAGAGCAAGGAGAGCCAAGAAAAAGTCTAGAAAAAAATCAGTCACCTGAAGTTGAAAGGGTGCTACAGCCATGGAGCAGGTATGCAGTTTAGAACGTTCTTATTTCAAAAATTGCAAAGGTGTACATTTGGGATAATTGGAGGGAAAAATGAGAAAGAGGTGGAAAAGCCCACAGAATTTGAAGTGTAGGGCAGAGAGAATTATAAATACAATACGCAAAGCATGAGGCTGGTTAGAGGATTTACTGCAGGTCTTTTTTGTTTTAAACTTTACAGTCACAATCAATGGGTGTATGCTGCCACCTAGTGGAGAGAGGAGGGTGGTACACTGGAAGAAGAAGGTTCGTCAAGACTCGAATCTACAGAGTGGGAAGAGACAAGAAAAAGTCCAGAAAAACAATCAGTGACCTGAAGTTGGAAAGGTGCTACAGCCAGGGAGAAGGTATGCAGTTTAGAACTTTCTTATTTCAAAAATTGCAAAGGTATACATATGGGATTATTGGAGGGAAAAAAATGAGAAAGAGGTGGAAAAGTCCACAGAATCTGTAGTGTAGGGCAGAGAGAATTATAAATACAATATGTAAGGCATAAGGCTGTTTAGAGGATTTACTGCAGGTCATTTTTATTTTAAACTTTACAGTCACAATCAATGGTTTAGGCTGCCACCTAGTGGTGAGAGGAGGGTGGTACACTAGAAGAAAAAGGTTTGTCAAAACTTGAATCTACAGAGTGGGAAGAGCCAAGAAAAAGTAAAAAAAAAAACAATCAGTGATTTGAAGTTGGAAAAGTGCTAAAGACAGGGAGAGGGTATGCAGTTTAGAGCTTTCTTATTTCAAAAATTGCAAATGGATACATATGGGATTATTGGAGGGAAAATGATAAAGAGGTGGAAAAGCCCACCGAATCTGTAGTGTTGGGCAGAGAGAATTATAAATACAATAAGTAATGCATGAGGCTGGTTAGAGGGTTTACTGCAGGTCTTTTTTTTTAAACTTTACAGTCACAATCAATGAGTGTATGCTGACACCTAGTGTTAAGAGGAGGGTGTTACACTGGAAGAAGAAGGTTAGACAAGACTTGAATCTATAGAGCGGGATGAGCCAAGAAAAAGTCTAGAAAAAAATCAGTCACCTGAAGTTGAAAGGGTGCTACAGCCAGGGAGATGGTATGCAGTTTAGAACTTTCTTATTTCAAAAATTGCAAAGGTATACATATGGGATTATTGTAGGGAAAAAATGAGAAAGAGGTGGAATAGTCCACAGAATCTGTAGTGTAGGGCAGAGAGAATTATAAATACAATATGTAAGGCATGAGGCTGGTTAGAGGATTTACTGCAGGTCTTTTTTGTTTTAAACTTTATAGTTAAAATCAGTGGGTGTATGCTGCCACCTAGTGGTGAGAGGAGGGTGGTACACTGGAAGAAGAAGGTTCATTGAGACTCGAATCTACAGAGCAGGAAGAGCCAAGAAAAAGTCCAGAAAAACAATCAGTGACCTGAAGTTGGAAAGGTGCTACAGCCAGGGAGAAGGTATGCAGTTTAGAACTTTCTTATTTCAAAAATTGCAAAGGTATACATATGGGATTATTGGAGGGAAAAATGAGAAAGAGGTGGAAAAGTCCACAGAATCTGTAGTGTAGGGCAGAGAGAATTATAAATACAATATGTAAGGCATGAGGCTGGTTAGAGGATTTACTGCAGGTCTTTTTTGTTTTAAACTTTACAGTCACAATCAATGGGTGTATGCTCCCACCTAGTGGTGAGAGGAGGGTGGTACACTGGAAGAAGAAGGTTCATTGAGACTCGAATCTACAGAGCAGGAAGAGCCAAGAAAAAGTCCAGAAAAACAATCAGTGACCTGAAGTTGGAAAGGTGCTACAGCCAGGGAGAAGGTATGCAGTTTAGAACTTTCTTATTTCAAAAATTGCAAAGATATACATATGGGATTATTGGAGGAAAAATGAGAAAGAGGTGGAAAAGTCCACAGAATCTGTAGTGTAGGGCAGAGAGAATTATAAATACAATATGTAAGGCATGAGGCTGGTTAGAAGATTTACTGCAGGTCTTTTTTTATTTAAACTTTACAGTCACAATCAATGGGTGTATGCTGTCACCTAGTGACGAGAAGAGGGTGGGACACTGAAAGAAGAAGGTTCATCGAGACTCGAATCTACAGAGTGGGAAGAGCCAAGAAAATGTCCAGAAAAACAATCAGTGACCTGAAGTTGGAAAGGTGCTACAGCCAGGGAGAAGGTATGCAGTTTAGAACTTTCTTATTTCAAAAATTGCAAAGGTATACATATGGGATTATTGGAGGGAAAAAATGAGAGAGGTGGAAAAGTCCACAGAATCTGTAGTGTAGGGCAGAGAGAATTATAAATACAATATGTAAGGCATGAGGCTGGTTAGAGGATTTACTGCAGGTCTTTTTTGTTTTAAACTTTACAGTCACAATCAATGGGTGTATGCTACCACCTAGTGGTGAGAGGAGGGTGGTACACTGGAAGAAGAAGGTTTGTTGAGACTCAAATCTACAGAGTGGGAAGAGCCAAGAAAAAGTCCAGAAAAACAATCAGTGACCTGAAGTTGGAAAGGTGCTACAGCCAGGGAGAAGGTATGCAGTTTAGAACTTTCTTATTTCAAAAATTGCAAATGTATACATATGGGATTATTGGAGGAAAAATGAGAAAGAGGTGGAAAAGTCCACAGAATCTGTAGTGTAGGGCAGAGAGAATTATAAATACAATACATAAGGCATGAGGCTGGTTAGAGGATTTACTGCAGGTCTTTTGTTTTAAACTTTACAGTCACAATCAATGGGTGTATGCTGCCACCTAGTGGTGAGAGGAGGGTGGTACACTGGAAGAAGACGGTTCACTGAGACTTGAATCTACAGAGTGGGAAGAGCCAAGAAAGTCCAGAAAAACAGTTAGTGACCTGAAGTTGAAAAGGTGCTACAACCAGGAAGAAGGTATGAAGTTTAGAACTTTCTTATTTCAAAAATTGCAAAGGATACATATGGGATTATTGGAGGAAAATTAGAATGATGTGGAAAAGTCCACAGGATCTGTAGTGTAGGGCAGAGGGAATTATAAATACAATACAGGATGCATAAGTCTGGTTAGAGGATTTACTGCAGGTTTTTCTTTTTGTTTTAAACTTTACAATCACAATCAATGGGTGTCTGCTTCCACCTAGTGGCGAGAGGAGGGTGGTACACTGGAAGAAGAAGGTTCATCAAGACTCAAATCTACAGAGTGGGAAGAGCCAAGAAAAAGTCCAGAAAAACAATCAGTGACCTGAAGTTGGAAAGGTGCTACAGCCAGGGAGAAGGTATGCAGTTTAGAACTTTCTTATTTCAAAAATTGCAAAGGTATACATATGGGATTATTGGAGGGAAAAATGAGAAAGAGGTGGAAAAGTCCACAGAATCTGTAGTGTAGGGCAGAGAATTATAAATACAATATGTAAGGCATGAGGCTGGTTAGAGGATTTACTGCAGGTCTTTTTTGTTTTAAACTTTACAGTCACAATCAGTGGGTGTATGCTGCCACCTAGTG
This sequence comes from Protopterus annectens, assembly GCF_019279795.1. Lineage (NCBI taxonomy): Eukaryota > Metazoa > Chordata > Ceratodontiformes > Protopteridae > Protopterus > Protopterus annectens. Next base: position 1,867,718,105 of record NC_056741.1, on the reverse strand, counting down.
GTGAGAGGAGGGTGGTACACTGGAAGAAGAAGGTTTGTCAAGACTTGAATCTACAGAGTGGGAAGAACCAAGAAAAATCCCAGTAAAGCAATCAGTGACCTGAAGTTGGAAAGGTGCTACAGCCAGGGAGAAGGTACGCAGTTTAGAACTTTCTTATTTCAAAAATTGCAAAGGTATACATATGGGATTATTGGAGGGTGAAATATGAGAATGAGGTGGAAAAGTCCACAGAGTCTGTAGGGTAGGGCAGAGAGAATTACAAATACAATGCGTAAGACATGAAGCTGGTTAGAGATTTACTTCAGGTCTTTTTTGTTTAAACTTTACAGTCACAATCAATGGGTGTATGCTTTTTCCTAGTGGCAAGAGGAGGGTCATACACTGGAAGAAGGTTTGTTGAAACTCGAATTGACAGAGTGGAAAGAGCCAAGACAAAGTCCAGAAAAACAATCAGTGACCTGAATTTGGAAAGGTGCTACAGCCAGGGAGCAGGTATGCAGTTTACAACTTTCTTATTTCAAAAATTACAAAGGTATGCATATGGGATTATTGGAGGGAAAAATGAGAAAGAGGTGGAAAAGTCCACAGAATATGTAGTGTAGGGCAAAGAGAATTACAAATACAATAAGGAAGGCATGAGGCTGGTTAGAGGATTTACTGCAGGTCTTTTTTGTTTTAAACTTTACAGTCACAATCAATGGGTGTATGCTGCCACCTAGTGGTGAGAGGAGGGTGGTACACTGGAAGAAGAAGGTTCATCGAGACTTGAATCTACAGAGGGTGAAGAGCCAAGAAAAAGTCCAGAAAAACAATCAGTGACCTGAAGTTGGAAAGGTGCTACAGCCAGGGAGAAGGTATGCAGTTTAGAACTTTCTTATTTCAAAAATTGCAAAGGTATACATATGGGATTATTGGAGGGAAAAATGAGAAAGAGGTGGAAAAGTCCACAGAATCTGTAGTGTAGGGCAGAGAGAATTATAAATACAATATGTAAGGCATGAGGCTGGTTAGAGGATTTACTGCAGGTCTTTTTGTTTTAAACTTTACAGTCACAATCAATGGGTGTATGCTGCCACCTAGTGGTGAGAGGAGGGTGGTACACTGGAAGAAGAAGGTTCATTGAGACTTGAATCTACAGAGTGGAAGAGCCAAGAAAAAGTCCAGAAAAACAATCAGTGACCTGAAGTTGGAAAGGTGCTACAGCCAGGGAGAAGGTATGCAGTTTAGAACTTTCTTATTTCAAAAATTGCAAAGGTATACATATGGGATTATTGGAGGAAAAAATGAGAAAGAGGTGGAAAAGTCCACAGAATCTGTAGTGTAGGGCAGAGAGAATTATAAATACAATATGTAAGGCATGAGGCTGGTTAGAGGATTTACTGCAGATCTTTTTGTTTTAAACTTTACAGTCACAATCAATGGGTGTATGCTGCCACCTAGTGGTGAGAGGAGGGTGGTACACTGAAGAAGAAGGTTTGTCGAGACTCGAATCTACAGAGCCGGAAGAGCCAAGAAAAAGTCAGGAAAAACAGTCAGTGACCTGAAGTTGGAAAGGTGCTACAGCTAGGGAGAAGGTATGCAGTTTAGAACTTTCTTATTTTAAAAATTGCAAAGGTATACATATGGGATTATTGGAGGGAAAAATAGAAAGAGATGGAAAAGTCACAGAATCTGTAGTGAAGGGCAAAGAGACTTATAAATACAATAGTTAAGGCATGAGGCTGGTTAAAGGATTTACTGCAGGTCTTTTTTGTTTTAAACTTACAGTCACAATCAATGTGTGTATGCTGCCACCTAGTGGAGAGAGGAGGGTGGTACACTGGGAGAAGAAGGTTCATTGAGAATCGAATCTACAGAGATGGAGCAGCCAAGATAAAGCCCAGAAAAACAACCAGTGAACTGAAGATGGAAAGATGCTATGGCCAGGGAGTAGGTATGTCGTTTAGAACTTTCTTATTTCAAAATTGCAAAGGTATACATATGGGATTATTGGAGGGAAAATGAGAAAGAGGTGGAAAAGTCCACAGAATCTGTAGTGTAGGGCAGAGAGAATTATAAATATAATACGTAAGGCATGAGGCTGGTTAGAGGATTTACTGCAGGTCTTTTTTTGTTTTAAACTTTACAGTCACAATCAATGGGTGTATGCTGCCACCTAGTGGTGAGAGGAGGGTGGTACACTGGAAGAAGAAGGTTCATCGAGACTCAAATCTACAGAGCAGGAAGAGCCAAGAAAAAGTCCAGAAAAACAATCAGTGACCTGAAGTTGGAAAGGTGCTACAGCCAGGGAGAAGGTATGCAGTTTAAAACTTTCTTATTTCAAAAATTGCTAAAGTATACATCTGAGATTATTCCAGGGAAAAATGAGAAAGAGGTGGAAAAGTCCACAGAATCTGTAGTGTAGGGCAGAGAGAATTATAAATACAATATGTAAGGCATGAGGCTGGTTAGAGGATTTACTGCAGGTCTTTTTGTTTTAAACTTCACAGTCACAATCAATCCACCTAGTGGTGAGAGGTAGGTGGTACATTGGAAGATAAAGGTTCATTGAGTCTCAAATCTACAGAGCAGGAAAAGCCAATAAAAAGTTCAGAAAAACAATCAGTGACCTGAAGTTGGAAAGGTGCTACATCCAGGGAGAAGATATGCAGTTTAGAACTTTCTTATTTCAAAAATTGCAAAGGTATATATGTGGGATTATTGGAGGGAAAAATGAGGAAGAGGTGGAACAGTCACCAGAATCTGTAGTGTAGGGCAGAGAGAATTATAAATACAATATGCAAGGCATGAGGCTGGTTAGAGGATTTACTGCAGGTCTTTTTTGTTTTAAACTTTACAGTCACAATCAATGGGTGTATGCTACCACCTAGTGGTGAGAGGAGGGTGGTACACTGGAAGAAGAAGGTTTGTCAAGACTCGAATCTACAGAGCAGGAAGAGCCAAGAAAAAGTCCAGAAAAACAATCAGTGACCTGAAGTTGGAAAGGTGCTACAGCCAGGGAGAAGGTATGCAGTTTAGAACTTTCTTATTTCAAAAATTGCAAAGGTATACATATGGGATTATTGGAGGGAAAAATGAGAAAGAGGTGGAAAAGTCCACAGAATATGTAGTGTAGGGCAGAGAGAATTATAAATATAATACATAAGGCATGAGGCTGGTTATAGGATTTACTGCAGGTCTTTTTTGTTTTAAACTTTACAGTCACAATGAATGGGTGTATGCTGCCATCTAGTGGTGAGAGGAGGGTGGTACACTGGAAGAAGAAGGTTCGTCGAGACTTGAATCTACAGAGTGGGAAGAGCCAAGAAAAAGTCTAGAAAAACAATAAGTGAGCTGAAGTTGGAAAGGTGCTACAGCTAGGGAGAAGGTATTCACTTTAGAACTTTCTTATTCAAAAATTGCAAAGGTGTACATATGGGATTATTGGGGGGTGAAAAAGAGGTGGAAAAGTAAACAGAATCTGTATTGTAGGGCACAGAGAATTATAAATACAATATGTTAGGCAAGAGACTGGTTAGAGAATTTACTGCTGGTCTTTTTTTTAAACTTTATAGTCACAATCAATGGGTGTATGCTGCCACCTGGTGGTGAGAGGAGGATGGTACACTGGAAGAAGAAGGTTCATTAAGTCTCAAATCTACAGCGTGAGATGAGCCAAGAAAAAGTCCAGAAAAACAATCAGTGACCTGAAGTTGGAATTGTGCTAGATCCAAGGAGAAGTTATGCAGTTTAGAACTTTCTTATTTCAAAAATTGCAAAGGTATACATATAGGATTATTGGAGGGAAAAAATGAGAAAGAGGTGGAAAATTCCACAGAATCTGTAGTGTAGCGCAGTGAGAATTATAAATACAATACGTAAGGCATGTGGCTAGCAATAGGATTTAGTACAGATATTTTTTTAAACTTTTCGGTCACAAAGAATGGGTGTATGATGTCATCTAGTGACAACAAGAGTGTGGTACACTGGAAGAAGGTTCATCGAGACTTGAATCTACAGAGCAGAAGAGCCAAGAAAAAGTCCAGGAAAAACAATTAGCGACTTAAAGTTGGAAAGGTGACACAGCCAGAAAGAAGGTATGCAGTTTCAAACTTTCTTATTTCAATATTTGCAAAGGTATACATATTAGATTATTGGAGGGAAAAATTAGAAAGAGGTGGCTAAGTCCACAGAATCTGTAGTGTAGCGCCAAAAGAATTATAAATACAATAGATAAGGCATGAGGCTGGTTAAAGGATTTATTGCAGGTCTTTTTTGTTTTAAACTTACAGTCACAATCACTGGGTATATGCTGCCACCTAGTGGAGAGAGGAGGGTGGTACACTGGAAGAAGAAGTTTTGTCAAGACTTGAATCTACATTGCGGGAAGAGGCAAGAAAAAGTCCAGAAATACAATCAGTGATCTGAAGTTGGAAAGGTGCTACAGCCAGGGAGAAGGTATGCAGTTTAGAACTTTCTTATTTCAAAAATTGCAAAGGTATGCATATGGGAGTATTGGAGGGAAAAAATGAGAAAGAGGTGGAAAAGTCCACAGAATCTGTATTTTAGGGCATAGAGAATTATAAATACAATACACCAGTTATGAGACTGGTTAGAGACTACTGCATGTCTTTTTTGTTTTAAAGTGTATTGTAACAATCAATGGGTGTATGCTGCCACATAGTGGAGAGAGGAGGGTGGTACATTGGAAAAATAAATTTTGTTGAGACTCGAATTTACAGAGTAGGAAGAGCCAATAAAAAGTCCTTAAAAACAATCAATGAACTGAAGTTGGAAAGGTGCTACAGCCAGAGAGAAGATATGCAGTTTAAAATGTTCTTATTTAAAAAATTGCCACTGTATACATATGGTATTATTTAAGGGAAAAAATGAGTAAGAAGTGGAAAAGTCCACAGAATCAGTAGTGTTGGGCAGAGAGAATTATAAAAAGAATAGGCAAGGCATGAGGATAGTTAGAGGATTTACTGCTGGTCTTTTTTGTTTTTAACTTTACAGTCTCAATCAAAGGGTTATGCTGCCACCTACTGGCGAGAGGAGAGTGGTACACTGGAAGACGTTTCATGGAGACTCAAATCCACAAAGTGGAAAGAGTCAATAAAAAGTCCAGAAAAACAATCACTGACCTGAAGTTGGAAAGGTGCTACATCCAGGGAGAAGGTATGCAGTTTAGAAGTTTCTTATTCAAAAATTGCAAATGTGTACATATGGGATTATTTGAGGGAAAATGAGAAAGAGGTGGAAATGTCCACAGAATCTGTAGTGTAGGGCAGAGAGGAAATTATAAATATAATACACAAGGCATGAGTCTGGTTAGAGGATTTACTCAGGTCTTTTTTGTTTTAAACTTTACAGTCACAATCAATGGGTTTATGCTGCCACCTCGTGGCGAGAGGAGGGTGGTACACTGGAAGAAGAAGGTTTGATGAGCCTTGAATCAACAGAGCACAAAGAGCCAAGAAAAAGTCCAGAAAAATAATCAGTGACCTGAAGTTGGAAAGGTGCTATAGGTAGGGAGAAGGCATGCATTTTTGTACTTTCTTACTTCAAAAATTGCAAAGGTATACATATGGGACTATTGGAAGGAAAAAAAAAAAAAGAGGTGGAAAGGTCCACAGAATACGTAGTGTAGGACAGAGAGACGTATAAATACAATATGTAAGGCATACGGCATTGGAGGATTTACTAAAGGTATTTTTTGTTGTAAACTTTACAGTCACAATTAATGGGTGTAATCTGCCACCAAGTGGCGAGAATAGGGTTGTACACTTAAAGAAGAAGGTTTGTTGAATCTACAAAGCAGGAAGAGCCAAGAAAAAGTCCAGAAAAATAATCAGAGAGCTGAAGTTGGAAAGGTGCAACAGCTAGGGTGAAGTTATGGAGTTTAAAAAATTCTTATTTCGAAAATTACAAAGGTATACATATGGGATTATTGGAGGGGAAAATGAGAAAGAGGTGGAAAAGTCCATAGAATCTGTAGTGTAGGGAATAGAGAATTATAAATACAATATGTAAGGCATATGGCTGGTTAGAAGATTTAGTGCCAGTCTTTTTTGTTTTAAGCTTTACGGTTACAGTCAATGGATGTATGCTGCCACCTAGTGGCGAGAGGAGATTGGTACACTGGAACAAAAAGGTTCATCGAGTCTTGACTCTACAGAGAAGGAAGAGCCAAGAAAAAGTCCAGAAAAACAATCAGTGACCTGAAGTTGGAAAGGTGCTACAGCCAGGGAGAAGGTATTCCATATAGAATTTTCTTATTTCAAAAATTGCAAAGGTATGCATATGGGATTATTGAAGGGAAAAAATGTGAAAGAGTACAATATGCAAGGCATGAGGCTGATTAATGGATTTACTGCAGGTCTTTTTTGTTTTAAACTTACAGTCACAATCAATGGGTGTATGCCACCCCCTAGTGGAGAGAGGAGGGTGGTACACTGGAAGAAGAAGGTTAGTTGAGACTCTAATCTACAGAGATGGAAGAGCCAAGAAAAAGTAAAGAAAAACCATCAGTGAACTGAAGTTGGAAAGGTTCTCCAGCCAGGAAGAAGGTATGAAGTTTAGAACTTTTTATTTCCGAAACTGAAAAGGATACATATGGGATTATTGGAGGGAAACTTTGAGAAATATGTAGTGTAGGGCAGACAGACTTATAAATATAATAAGTAAGGCATGAGACTGGTCATAGGATTTACTGCAGGTCTTTTTTGTTTTAAACTTTACAGTCACAATGAATGGGTGGATGGTGCCATCTAGTGATGAGAGGATGGTGGTACACATGAAGAAGAAGTTTCATCGAGACTTGAATCTACAGATCGGGAAGAGGCAAGAAAAAGTCCAGAAAAACAAGTAGTTACCTGAAGTTGGAAAGGTGCTACAGCCAGGAAGAAGGCATGCAGGTTAGAATTTTCTTATTTCAAAAATTGCAATGTTATACATATGGGACTTTTGGATGGAAAAAAATAGGTGGAAAAGTCCTCAGCATATGTAGTGTAGGGCAGAGAGAATTATAAATACAATACGTAAGGCATGAGGCTGGTTAGAGAATTTACAGCATGTCTTTTTTGTTTTAAACTTTACAGTCACAATCAGTGGGTACATGCTGCCACCTAGTGTTGAGATGAGGGTGGTACACTGAAAGAAGAAGATTTCTCAAAACTCGAATGTACAGAGCTGGAAGAGCCAAGAAAAAGTCAAGAAAAACAATCAGTGACCTGATGTTGGAAAGGTGCTTCAGCCAGGGAGATGGTCTGCATTTTAGAACTTTCTTATTTTAAAAATTGCAAAGGTATACATATGGGACTGTTGGAGGGAAAAATGAGAAAGAGTTGGAAAAGTATGCATAATCTGTAGTGTAGGGGAGAGAGAATTATAAATACAGTACATAAGGCGAGAGGCTGGTTAGAGGATTTTCTGCAGGTCTTTTTTGTTTTAAACTTTACAGTCACAATCAGTGCATTTATGCTGCCACCTAGTGGTAAGAGGAGGATGGTACACTGGAAGAAGAAGGTTCTTCAACACTCAAATCTACAGACCGGGAAGAGCCAAGAAAAAGTCCAGAAAAATAATCAGTGACCTGAATTTGGAAACGTGCTACAGCTAGGGAAAAGATGTGCAGCTTACCACTTTCTTATTTTAAAAATTGGAAACTATAGAAATGGGATTATTGGTGGGAAAAATGAGAAAGAGGTGGAAAAGTCTGCAGAATCTGTAATGTAGGGCAAAGAGAATTATAAATGCAATACGTAAGGTATCAGGGTGGTAAGAGGATTTACTGCAGGTCTTTTTTGTTTTAAACTTAACAGCCACAATCAGTGGGTGTATGCTGCCACCTAATGGTGAAATGAGGGTGGTACACTTGAAGAAGAAGAAGGTTGTTGAGTCTTGAATCTACAGAGTGGGAAGAGCCAAGAAAAAGTACAGAAAACAATCAGTGACCTGAAGTTGGAAAGATGACACAGCCAGGGATAAGGTGTGCAGTTTCAAAAATTGCAAAAGTAAACATATGGGATTATTGGAGGGAAAAATGAGAAAGTGATGGAAAAGTCCACATAATCTGTATTGTAGGGCTCAGAGAATTATAAATACAATATGTAAGGCATGAAACTGGTTAGAGAATTTACTGCAGGTCTTTTTTGCTTTATACTTTATAGTCAAAATCAATGGGTGTATGCTGCCACCTAGGGGTAAGAGGAGGATGATACACTGGAAGAAGAGGGTTCATTGAGTCTCGAATCTACAGAGCAAGAAGAGCCAAGAAAAAGTCCGGAAAAATGATCAGTGATATGAAGTTGGAATTGTGTTAGGGCGAGGGTGAAGATATGAAGTTTAGAACTTTCCTATTTCAAAAATTGCAAAGGTATACATATGGGATTATTGGAGGGAAAAAATGAGAACGAGGTGGAAAATTCCACAGAATCTGTAGTGTAGGGCAGAGAGAATTATAAATACAATATGCAAGGCATGAGGCTGGTTAGAGAATTTACTGCAGGTCTTTTTTGTTTTAAACTTTACAGTCACAATCAATTGGTGTATGCCTCCACTTAGTGGCAAGAGGAGGATTGTACACTGGAAGAAGAAGGGTCATCTAGACTCATATTTACAGAGCTGGAAGAGCCAAGACAAAGTCCTGAAAAACAATCAGTGACCTGAAATTGGAAATGTGCTAAAGCCAGGGAGAAGGTCTGTAGTTTAGAACTTTCTTATTTCAAAAATTGAAAAGGTATGTGTGTGATGACCATGCCCTGGCCCAGCAATAAAGGAGCCTCAATCCTCACATCTAACACCAGGGAGGTCATCTCCTAGAAGAGGAAAGGATAACCAATGCACACAGTAAAGTACAATTTCCCTTAAGTGCACATAGAGATCACAGTCAGTCTGAGGCTGGTTGCTCCCTTGCTCACCAGGTCCCCAATAAGAGTCCCCACTGGCACAGCTATAGGATCCAGGTCTCAGCCTAACTGAGCAAACTAAAACCTCCAGAATCCTCTCTGTCCAACCAGTTCTTTGTGTCCCTGCCATGTAGCTGACACAACACACACACACTTTGAGATAAGTTTTATACAACTTCACAGACACTCTGGCTGACACAGATTTTCCAACTGTGCCCCTTTGCCCAGACTATATGGTAGTAATTACTGCCACCACCCAGTTAATAATATCAGCTACTAAAAGGCCCTTAAAAGGGTGTCCAATTATTACTGTGCAATATTAATATCCAATAGTAATGTGACTATTCAGTCAAAGGCTTATTGGAAGGGCTCAGACAGTAAACTCTATAAATATATAATGTACTCTAAAGCATAATTTCTCTCTCCACAAATCAGCCACAGCTAGAAGGTTTTAAAAATATTTACTAATAAATAATTAAAACAGATGAGAAAACTACTACACCACAGAGATATCTAAGCATTCACAGATCACAAAGAAACTTAATACAGTAGGACAGGTCTGATTAAAAAAATACCTAATTGAACTTTACTAGCTTTAACTATTCCTACAAGATATCACAGTGCTAAAACCTACATGTGAGCACAAGGCAGAGTGCTGATAAGTTAGATGTCCATATCAAAATGCTTTCAGTCTCTTTCTGAGACAAAGTTTATAAAACATCACTAACAAACATGTCTCTGGGTCCTCCCCAGATTACATCATGTTGACACAAGTTTTCCCAGTATTCATATTGCATCATCTTAACACCTGCTCTGAGTTCCAAGGCTAATAGAAACTCCATTTACATTATTTAGCAAGCTAACACCTGCACAGCAGAATACAGCACTAAAATGCATTTCACATCTACACTCTAGCAATTAGTCCTTAGTTAACACAATAGACAGAATGTCTTCAGCCAGCCTGACCGGAACCATCTCTAAAGATCAAAGAAAGTCATAAAACAATTTCAATTTCAAAAGACATATTTGAAAGGCTTGACTTAGTTTTTCTTTACAGCAAGGGGCAATGTTGTAACAATCTTGAAGTTCACATTTTACAGTGCTTTTCTTTCATTTAAAAACACATGCCTGTAATTTACATTTATTTAAACAAATGATAGAATTATGTATTAAATTCTATTTGATTAGGCTGGCAGCCTTTGTCCATCTCTCCCCAACTGTCACATCTCTCCCCCCTGGGGAACTCAAGCAAGTTTTTCAAGTGCCCCTTGAGAAACATCGTTTGAGATTGTCAGGTCTATCTGGGTGTATTTCACCCCATTTCCTGTCTTGAGAGCCCATCTGCATTGGTATTGCTACTCCCACTGTGGTGCTGCACTGACATATATGCTTGCAACCCCAGACTCCATCTTAGCAACTTAGCATTTTGCTGACTGGCTATGTTTAACCATGTTAGAGAGTTGTGATCTGTCATCACAGTTAATTTTCTTCGATACAGATAAGGCTGAAGTTTTTGTAATGCCAACACTATGGAATGACATTTCTTTTCTACCGCTGTATAGCATTCCTCCCTGGGTTGGAGCCTACGACTGAGATAAACCACGGGTGCTCTTCTCCCTCTGGAGAAATCTGGCTAACTACAACCCCCACCCTATAGTTTGAAGCATCCACCTGCATAACAAAGTCTTTGCTGTAGTCTGGACTGGCTAACACAAGGGGTCCTCCCAAAGCTTCCTTAAGCTTCTGAAATGCCTGCTCACATGCTGGGGTCCACACTACCTTATCTGGCATGTTCTTCCTTATCAGGTCTGTGAGGGGAGCAGCTATGGTACTATAATTAGGAAAAAACTTTCTGTAGTACCCTGCTGTCCCTATGAATGCCCTCACCTGCTTTTTGGTAACAGGTGCAGGCCATGCCTAAATAGCTTCCACTTTGGCAGGTTTTGGCCTTATCTTACCACTCCCCACTCTATGTCCTAGGTAGGAGACCTCTGCCATACCCACCTGACATTTGCTTGGCTTAATGGTCAACCCTGCCCTCTGTAGTCTGCCCAGCACCTCCATGACATGCTGAATGTGCTGTTGCCAGGAATGGCTGTAGATAGCAATATCATCCATGTAACCAAGGGCAAACCCTCCTGCTCCTGCTAAGATATGATCTACCAGCCTCTGGAAAGTCGCTGGGGCATTCTTCATCCCAAAGGGGATCTTTGTGAAGTCATACAAGCCAAAAGCAGTCAAAAAGGCTGACTTCTCTCTAGCACTGGGAGTCAAGGGCACCTGCCAGTAACCCTTGGTAAGATCAATGGTTGTAAGATACTTAGCCCCACCCAGCTGCTCTAGGTCCTCATCCGTCCTTGGCATGGGGCAAGCATCTCTGTATGACTATTTAATTTATTGTAATCCACACAGACCCTGGTTCTGCCATCCGTCTTTGGTACCAGTACTACTGGTGAGGCCCAGGGATGGTTGGACTCTTGAATCACCCCTAGTTCCAACATCTCCTGTACCTCTTCCTTTAGAGTCTGTTTGACTCTCTTTTGCACCCTATAAGGGGCCTGTCTGATAGGCCTTTGAAGTCCTGTATCCACCTGGTGCTGCACCAGGTGGGTGCTCCCTGGTTTCCCGGTGAACATGTCCCCAAACTTCTGCAACACTGCTTGGATTTCTCGAACCTGGGTAGGAGATAGCTGCTGGGACATTGCTACCCCTTCCACCAAGGTGTCAGCCCAAGCCTCACTGAGATCAGTCCCCAGATCTCCCTCAGACTCCTCCTGCAATCCACTGCAAATGCTCAGCACAAGGGCCTCCCTATCATGGTAAGGTTTCATCATGTTAACATGGTACAGTTTGTGCCCCTGCCATCTGCCTAGCACATCCACCATGTAGTTAACATCACATACCCTTCTTACCAACTTGTAGGGTCCCTCCCAAGCTGCATGCAGCTAGTTGTGTCTGACAGGAATGAGAACCATCACCTGCTGTCCTACAGCATCCTATCTAGCTCTAGCATTCCTGTTATACCACATTTTTTTCTGTTGCTGGGCTTCTGCCAGGTTCTCCTGGGCCAGGCCCATGAGTTCCCTGAGCCTTGTCCTGAGGTTCAGGACATATGCCACAACAGACTCCTTGTGAGACTTACACTCTCCTTCCCACTCATCTCAAATTAAATCTAGAGAACTCCTCACCCTATGCCCATACAGCAACTCAAAGGGTGAAAAACCTGTGGATTTCTGAGGAACCTCTCTGTAAGCAAACAACAGATAGGGCAAATATTTGTCCCAATTCCTCTTAAACTGATCTGCAAATGCCTGTAGCATGGACTTGATTATAGAGTTTAAACTCTCAACAAGACCATTAGTCTAGGGGTGGTAGGGTGTAGTCTTCATGTGCTTCACCCCACAGGACTTCCACAGACAAGCCAGCATGTCTGACATAAAATTGGCATCTCTGTCAGACAGTATTTCTTTTGGGAAATCTACCCTGCTGAAAATCTCTAGCAAAGCGTTTGCCACCTTCTCAGCCTCAATGGAGGACAGAGCCACAGCCTCAGCATATTGTGTAGCATAATTTACAATCACTAGTATATACTTTTTCTTTGTGGAACTTGGAGTACTCAGAGGACCCACAATATCCATAGCTACCCTCTGAAATGGCTCCTCTATCAGAGGCAAAGGCATCAAAGGAGCTCTCAACTTGTCTTCTGCCTTGCCTACCTTTTGGCACTGCTCATAGGTCCTGCAGTACCCTGTTACATCTCTGGAAATTCCAGGCCAATAGAAGTTTTGCATAATACACCTCTTTGTATGTTTTATGCCCATATGACCTGCAAAGGGAATATCATTGGCTATGGCTAGAAGTGCCAGACGGTAAGCTCTAGGCACTACCAACTGCTGTACTGTCTCACCTTCTAGCCCTCCTTCAGGGGTCCACTCTCTGTACAGTAACCATTTGTTCCAGTATACAGATTCCCCCTTCCCTTGAGAATCAGGTGCTTCCCTAGCTACCTGCCTCAGGCCTTGCAATGTAGGGTCTGAGTGCTGAGCCTGTCTCAAGTCTCTCCTGGTAACCCTTCCCAGCTCCCCTTCCACAGGAAGTCTGGCATCCTCTGACAGCAGTGCTCACAGTCAGCCTGGGTACTACTACTCGCCTCTACCTTTGCAGTCACTCTGTCCAAGGGAACATCAGTAGCCACAAGCAGCTGTGGCTCACATTCAGTCTCATTGCTACAGTGTAGCTCACTCCCTGAAGTAACCACCTTAGCATTCCTGACTGCAAGTATGCAGTCTGTCTGGGTCTCTCCTAAGCTACCAGACCCACATGCTTGTCTCTTAGCCTCACTGCTTTTAACTGCATAAGTACATGGTACTGCCTCATACAAATCCTTCCCTCTCAGGGCATCTGCATGATGGTAGATCCATATCCCTGTTTTCTCAAGACAACACACTGTTGGCATTTTGTCTTTCCCACTTACTGGCTCTTTCACCTTTTGTTCCCCATCTTGCCTCCATGGACATATTTATGCCAAATGGCCCAACTGGTTGCATTGAAAACATTTAACCCTAGCTCCTGGATGTGTACCAGGACTAGTGGCTTCCCCTGCTACTGGCAGATTCTGCTTGGGTAGTCTGTGCTGCTCACCATGGGTTCCTTTAGTTCCCATGAACAGTACTGGGGGTCTCTTTCCTGTGCAGGGCTGCCCTGCTTGCTAGGTATAGGTCTCCCTTCTTCCCCAACTCCTCTGATGTAGCACACTGTTTATCAGCTAACCAGATCCTCATGTCCTCAGGCAAAGTGCTAAAGGCTTGTTCCATTACCAAAAGGTCTGCCAGCCCTTCAAAAGTGGTGACCTGACATCCACTCACCCAGCTATGAAAAAGTGCTCAGTTTACAATATATTCACATACATTTTAATCTGCCTTGCATCTATGCTCACAAAACGTTGTCCTATACATCTCAGGTGTTAGCTTAAAACATTCTAACAAATGTCTTTTACAGCAGTATAATCAAAACAGTCAGTGTCATGCATTTTTGCTAAAGAAGTTACAGCTTTACCATGGAGTAAGGGGGTCAGGGACTGTACCCAGAGCCCTTGGTCAACTTCATACTGTTTACATACCCGCTCAAACATATGAATGAAGATATCAAAATTATCCCCCTCTTTAAACTGTGGAATAAATGTACTGACCTTTTGTGCTTCTGGGGTTCAGTTACTCCCTTCCCCATTACCTTCATGACTCTGGCGAAGAGTCAGTATTTCCCTCTCATGCCTCCTCTGTTGTTCATTTTCCCCAGCTTGTAGACTCCTCATTTTCTCAGCTGTTTCTAGTTCCATATGCCTGGCCTACAACTCAAGTCTCTTTAGGTCCAGCTGAATTTTTAAGTCCACTGCAGAAAGGTTGAGCTGTCCATTCTCAGAGGATAGTGTATCTCCACTGTCAGTCTGATTGTCCTCCAGGCTGCTGTTTTCTGATACCGCTGTAACCAAGGCTGCAATCAGGTCTGCCTTAGTCAGGTTTCCATGCACCAGTCCCCTAGCCTGGCACATCTCCACCAGCTGGCCCCTTGTCAGCTTTCCATACTCTTCTGCTGACATGCTGCCTGCTCAACCTGACCAACACTAAGCTAACAAAAGAAATAAAACAATTGTGATCTTAACTCTGAGTATACACTGCATGGCTGTTTTAGAGTACAAAACACTTTTGGAGATCACTGTACATAAGCTACGGGAATTCGCTCTACCCACACCACTACAAGCCAATTAGTATGTGAAGTAGATCCCACCACTGCCAAACACTTGTGATGACTGTGCCCTGGCCCAGCAATCAAGAAGCCTCAATCCTCACCACTAAAACCAGAGAAATCTTCTACTAGAAGAGGAAAGGATAACTAATACACACAGTAAAGTGCAATTTCCCTTAAGTGCACCCAGAGATCACAGTCACTCTGAGGCTGGTTGCTCCCTTTCTCACCAGGTCCCCAATAAGACTCCCCACTGGCACAGATATAGGGTCCAGATCTCAGCTTAACTGGGCAAAGTAAAACCTTCTTTACCCTCTCTGTTCAACCAGTGCTTCGTGTCCCTGCCAAGTAGCTGACACAACATACACACACTTTGAGATAAGTATTTATACAACTTCACAGACACTCCTGGGAAAGGCTGACACAGATTCTCCAACTGTGCCCCTTTGACCAGACTATATGGTAGTAATTACTGCCACCACATAGTTAATAATATCAGCTACGAAAAAGCCCTTAAAAGGGTGTCCAATTATTATTGTGAAATATTAATATCCAATGGTAATGTGACTATTCAGTCTAAGGCTTATTGGAAGGGCTTAGACAGTAAACTCTATAAATATATAATGTACTCTAAAGCATAATTTATCTCTACACAAATCAGCCACAGGTAGAAGGTTTTAAAAATATTTAATAATACATAATTAAAACACAAGACAAAACTACTACACCACAGAGATATCCAAGAGTTCACAAATAATACAGCAGGACAGGTCTGATTTCAAAGAAAAATAACTAATTAATATTTACTAACTTTAACTATTCCTACAAGCTATCACAGTGCTAAAACTTACATGTGAGCACAAGGCAGAGTGCTGATAAGTTAGATGTCCAGATCAAAATGCTTTCAGCCTCTTTCTGAGACATAGTTTATAAAACATCACTAAGAAACATGTCTCTGGGTCCTCCCCAGATTACATCATGTTGGCACTTAGGTTTTCCCAGTATTGATATTGCATAATCTTGACACCTGCTCTGAGTTCCCAGGCTAATAGAAACTCCATTTACATTATTTAGCAAGCTAACACTTGCATAGGAGAATACAACACTAAAAGGCATTTCACATATACACTCTAGCAATTAGTCCTTAGTTAACACAATAGACAGAATGTCTTCAGCCAGCCTGACCGGAACCAACTTTAAAGATCAAAGAAAGTCATAAAATCATTTCAATTTCAAAAGACACATTTGAATGGCTTGACTTAGTTTTTCTTAACAGCAAGGGGGCAATGTTGTAACAATCTTGAAGTTCACATTTTACAGTGTTTTTCTTTCATTTAAAAACACATGCCTGTATTTTCCATTTATTTATACAAATAATAGAATTAAGTATTAAATTCTATTTGACTAGGCTGGCAGCCTTCGGCCATCTCTCCTCAATCACCACAGTATGCATGTGGGATTATTGAAGGGAAAAAAATGAGAAAGAGGTGGAAAAGTCCACAGAATATGTAGTGTAGAGCAGAGAGAATTACAAATACAATACATAAGGCATAAGGCTGGTTAGAGGATTTACTGCAGGTCGTTTTTGTTTTAAACTTTACAGTCACAATGAATGGTTGTATTTTGCCACCTACTGGCTAGAACAGGGTAGTACACTGGAAGAAGAAGGTTCGTCGAGACTCAAATCTACAGAGCAGGAAGAGCCAAGAAAAAGTCCAAAAAAGCAGTCAGTGAATTGAAGTTGGAAAGGTGCTACAGACAGGGAAAAGATGTGTAGTTTATAACTTTCTTATTTTTGAAAATTGCAAAGGTATTGATATGGGATTATTGGAGGGAAAAAATGAGAAAGAGGTGGAAAAGTCCACAGAATTTGTAGTGTAGGACAGAGAGAATTATAAATACAATACGTAAGGCATGAGGCTGGTTAGAGGATTTACTGCAGGTCTTTTTTGTTTCAAACTTTACTGTCGTAATCAGTGGGTGCATGCTGCCACCTAGTGTCGAGAGGAGGGTGGTACACTGGAAGAAGAAGGTTCATGAAGATTCTGATCTACAGAGCTGGAAGCCCCAAGAAGATATCCAGAAAAACAATCAGTGACCTGAAGTTGGAAAGTTGCTATAGCCAGGAGAAGGTATGCAGTTTAGGACTTTCTGATTTCAAAAATTGCAAAGGTATACATATGGGATTGTTGGAGGGAAAAAATGAGAAAGAGGTGTAAAAGTGTACAGAATCTTTAGTGCACGGGAGAGAGAATTTTAAATATAATACATAAGGCATGAGGCTGGGTAGAAGATTTACTGTATGTCTTTTTTGTTTTAAACTTTACACTTACAATCAATGGGTGTATGCTACCACATAGTGGCAAAAGGAGGGTGGTATACTGGAAAAAGAAGGTTTGTCAAGGCACAAATCTACAGAGTGGGAAGAGCCAAGAAAAAGTCCAGGAAAACAATCAGTGACCTGAAGTTAGAAAGGTGCTACAGCCAGGGAGAGGGTATGCAGTTTAGAACTTTCTTATTTCAAACATTGTGAAAGTATTCATATGGGATTATTCAAGGGGAAAATGAGAAAGAGGTGGAAAAGTTCCCAGAATCTATAGTGTAGGGAAGAGAGAATTATAAATACAATATGTAAGGCATGTGTCTGGTTTGAGGATTTACTCCAGGTATTTATTGTTTTAAAGTTTACATTCACAATCAATAGTTTAGGCTGCCACCTACTGGTGAGATGAGGGTTGTACAATGGAAGAAGAAGGTTCATCGAGACTCGAATCTACAGTGTGGGAAGTGCCAAGAAAAAGTCTAAAAAAAAATCAGTGACCTGAAGTTGGAAAAGTGTTACAGCAAGGGAGAAAGTATGTAGTTTAGAACTGTCTTATTTCAAAAAATTCAAAGGTATACATATGGGATTATTGGAGAGAAAAAATGAAAAAGAGGTAGAAAAGTCCATAGAATCTGTAGTGTAGGGCAGAGAGAATTATAAATATAAATACATCAGGCATGAGACTGGTAAGAGGATTTACTGCATGTCTTTTTTTTTTTTAAACTTTACAGTCACAATCAATGGGTGGATGCTGCCACCTAGTGGTGAGAGTAGGGTGGTACACTGGAAGAAGAATATTCATTGAGACTTGAATCTACAAAGCGTGAAGAGCCAAGAAAAAGTACAGAAAAACAGTGACCTGAAGTTGTTAAGGTGCCACAGCCTGGGAGAAGGTATGCAGTTTAGAACTTTCTTATTTTGAAAATTGCAAAGGTATACATATGGGATTATTGGAGGGAAAAATGAGAAAGAGGCAGAAAAGGCCACAGAATCTGTAGTGTAGGGCAGAAGAGAATTATAAAAACAATACGTAAAGCATGGGGCTGGTTTGAGGATTTACTGCAGGTCTTTTTTGTTTTAAACTTTACAGTCTCAATCAATAGGTGTATGCTGCCACCTAGTAGTGATCCGAGGTTGGTACACTGGAAGGAGAAGGTTCATCAAGACTTGAATCTACATAGTGGAATAGCCAAGAAAAAATCCAGAAAAACAATCTGTGACCTGAAGTTGGAAAGGTGCTACAGCCAGGGAGAAGGCATGCAGTTTAGCACTTTCTAATTTCAAAAATTGCAAAAGTATACATATGGGACTATTGGACAGAAAAAATGAAAAAGAGATGGAGAGGTCCACAGAATATGTATTTTTGATTTTTATGCCTTCTTTGAGTGGCAATTCACCCAACATGTTTTCCCAACAACAACAGTCAAATTCTAGTTTTCTGGTGATTCCTTCTGGCTTTACTTTGCACGATACACCGAGCAATGCTTTGCTGGACAATGGCAATGGAGTTGTTGAAAAGGTTGGCTCTACAAAATCTGAAAAATCTCTAAAAAGTGTTAATTATGTGGACTCATTGGATTTGGAAGCATTTCCCAAAAGAAAGCAGAATTCATCCAGCAGTAATGAACAGAACGGTAATGTTGCTGTGATTGATAAGTGGCTGGGGGACTGTCTTGCAAATCCAGCCAATCCATTTACTACAAAGAGACGAGCTCCTGAAATGAGCCAACCTGTTAATATTACCAGCACCAACATCGTGAGTTTAATGTATTTGAAAATAGTTTCCTAAAAATCAAGAGGTTACAGTGGGATATCTTTTTTAAGCCTTTTTGGAGGTGAAAAGAGTGACGAGAGGACTTAGGGTTAGTAATATGCCTGCTGGAGAATTTTTTTTTCTGAAGATCTGGTAAGTGCATGGAAAGCGCTGAACGAGAGCATAGGCCTGCAGTATGTACAGTTGCTGCGTGAAGGTGTGAGGCATACATTGGTAATTTTAAATGACAAAATAATTAATAACTATGGTTCCCTGAAAAATAATGTGTCTCCTGTGAATTTTGAGTTGAAAATGGAATCTATTCAAACAAAATTAATAAAAGGGAATGAGATTCAACAGAAAAGGAAATTGAAGAAATTCATAAGAGATGAGGGGGACTATCTAAATGAATTACAAATGGATTAGCATGCTTCAACAGTAATTAAAAGTAACTGTGCTAATATTTCAGAAGCTGATGAGGCTGCAAAAACCAGAGCAGCAAAAAGAACTAGAACAGAGGAAGTTCTACCAGCAGAGGGCATAGTAGGTGTCATTTGCAGGAAGGAACCAACAAACCGTTTTTTCAGTGTGTGGATGTTTACTAAGATGGAGGAACAGGAACAAGGAGCTGGGTGCAGGTGGTCGGCACACAACAAGTTTGGGAGTCCAAAAAGCAGTCATGGGGACAGAATCAACAAGGCTATGGTAGGAAAAAGAATTTTTTTTCACAACAAAGGGCAAAAGAAGTTCAACAACAGCAAAAAAAATTCAAAGGGAACTTTTATATGAACAGGAATGAGCAGTATTGCTGTCAGCAAGGAACAAGAGCATGGAATGTGCAGAAAGGAGCTGGAGAGAGTTACCAGCAGCCCCATTGGAAATAGGACAATAATTAACCAAAGGTACTGTAAATTTGAATTTTAAAATAGTGAATTTGTCCGCAGTGGCACTTAATATAGAACAACTAAATGTTTTCAGTAAAGGACTTAATTTTGTGCCATTGTCAAGGGCAAATATTGTGTCTGTGATAAATGCTTTAAGGGGTTTTGTTCAAAAATTTTATTTGAAATGTCTTTTTCAAGGCAGGGCATGTAAACAACTTTGTTTACAAAAAAACAAGTGTTTTAATCCCCCTTAATGCCAGAGTTAGAAGCATTTTTGCTTACATGTGAAAAAGAAGTCAGGAAATTATTGAATAAATACAACAAAAATTGTATTTATAATATGAGTAAGTCTGAGAAGGATGCTTTGCAGTTGTTAATGGATGATAAAGATATTTATATCACTAAGGCTGACAAAGGTAATGCAGTGGTAGTCATGGATTATAGTTTTTATAAAAATAGCATCTATAAGTTATTGTCTGATGCTGATGTTTATGCAGAAGTTAATTGGATTGATATAGATAAAAGTTTAAATTTTATAAACTCACAGATTGAAGAATGGTTAGTTGATGGAAGAATCAGCAATGAGTTGGCTGGTTACTTTTGTGTGAGTACACCCAAGGTGGAAATGTTTTTAGGCCTTCACAAAATACATAAGAACTTGGATTCACCAAATTTTAGGCCTATAGTGGCCAATGGTGGTAGTAAAACTGAGTCCATGGCTATCTATGTAGATAGATGCTTGCAAAAAGCAGTGATTTCAGATTAATCATATATTAAGGATTTGTTTGATTTTAAAGAAAGTGTGAAGAATGTTTTTCTGAGCAATAATATGTGGTTAGTAACTGCTGAGGTATGTTCATTGTACACTGTAATTCCCAATGAAGAAGGAATTGAGAGGGTTACAGGAGTGCTGAGGGATTATCCTGATTTTAATGGTGAGGAAATTAGTCTATTGGCTGAACTTTTAGATGTAATATTGTCTTACAATTTTTTAGCTTCGACAATAGATTTTTTAAACAAAAAAAGGTGTGGCTATGGGGGTAGCTATGGCCGCAAGCTATGCCAATTTGTTCATGACTAGTTGGGAAAGAGAATTTATTTTTAATTCTATATTTGCTAGCAATATTTATTTTTACAAGCGCTTTATTGATGACTTTTTTTTTTTTTTTTTTCTTTATGAGAAGGTTCTGAGTCGGAATTGTTAAAATTATGTGATTATTTAAATTCTACGTATTCAAGCAGCAACAACTCAGGAACAGAAGGATGGAAAAATTACGGAAACTGCTCGTACACCAGGACAGTAATCACCAAAAGTTTAATAAAAAACACACACAATTCCAGGTTAAGCGCTTTCGACTGTATCCCAGTCTTCATCAGAACAATAAAATAAAAGAGCTTGTGATATATATACATATTTCTACAATAGAATAATTGAATAATTGAAATAATTGATGGAAAAAAAACGCCAAAATGTTTAAAGAAACATGGCCATTCTACACATAAACTCTATACTGTTCACATACTTATAAAACAAAGCACTGATGTTGGAATAAATTGCATACATATAATAATGTAAGTGTATGTATAAATGTAACAACTAATAATATAAATGTTAAAAACTATTCTACTATCAAATACACAATACTACAGCAGTGTCATCTAAATATACTACTATAATAGTATTGAAAATATGTAAAATAAATAAAAGACGTGACAGTATATATGCCCATCTCATATTCCATGTAGTTATTAATTAAATATGTTATTGTTAAAAATATATGATAAAAATGCTATTGAAGCACCTCTGAACCATAAGATGTGTAATCCTATTCGTTATTCTAAAGCAAACCTTTTTTAGCTTTAAAATAACGAATAGGATTACACATTTTATGGTTCAGAGGTGCTTCAATAGCATTTTTATCATATATTTTTAACAATAACATATTTAATTAATAACTACATGGAATATGAGATGGGCATATATACTGTCAATGCCTTTTATTTATTTTACATATTTTCAATACTATTATAGTAGTATATTTAGATGACACTGCTGTAGTATTGTGTATTTGATAGTAGAATAGTTTTTAACATTTATATTATTAGTTGTTACATTTATACATACACTTACATTATTATATGTATGCAATTTATTCCAACATCAGTGCTTTGTTTTATAAGTATGTGAACAGTATAGAGTTTATGTGTAGAATGGCCATGTTTCTTTAAACATTTTGGCGGTTTTTTCCATCAATTATTTCAATTATTCAATTATTCTATTGTAGAAATATGTATATATATCACAAGCTCTTTTATTTTATTGTTCTGATGAAGACTGGGATACAGTCGAAAGCGCCTTAA
>NC_056741.1:1867663519-1867695654 GCF_019279795.1 Protopterus annectens | reverse complement strand
GAAACATTTTATTTAAAAATTGCAAAGCAATAGATATGGGATTATTGGAGAGAAAAAACGAGAAAGATGTGGAAAAGTCCACAGAATCTGTAGTGTAGGGCAGAAAGACTTATAAATGCAATATGCAAGGCATGAGGCATTAGAGGATTTACTGCAGGTCTTTTTGTTTTAAACTTTGCAGTCACAATCTGTGGGTGTATGCTGCCCCTTAGTGGTGAGAGGAGGGTAGGACACTGGTAGAGGAATGTTCGCTTAGACTCAAAGACTGGGAAGAGCCAAGAAAAATCCCAGAAAAACAATCGGTGAGCTGAATTTGGAAAGGTGCTAAAGCTAGGGAGAAGTTATGTAGTTTAAAACTTTCTTATTTCAAAAATTGCAAAGGTATACATATGTGATTATTGGAGGGGAAAAATGAGAAAGAGGTGGAAAAGTCCATAGAATCTGTTGTGTAGGGCAGAGAGAATTATAAATGAAATACTTAAGGCATAAGGCTAATTAGAGGATTTACTGCAGGTCTTTTCTGTTTTAAACTTTCCACTCACAATCAATGGGTGTATGTTGCCACTTAGTGTTGAGAGGAGGGTGGTACACTGGAAGAATAAGGTTCATCTAGACACGAATCTACAGAGATGGAAGATCCAAGAAAAAGTCCAAAAAAAAAAAAACAATCAGTGACCTGAAGTTGGAAAGGTGCTACAACCAGGGAGAAGGTATACAGTTTAAAACTTTCTTATTTCAAAAATTGCCAAAGTATACATCTGGGTTTATTCGAGGGAAAAATGAGAAAGAGGTGGAAAAGTCCACAGAATATGTAGTATAGGACAGAGAGAGAGAATTATAAATATAATGCACAAGGCATGAGCCTGGTTAGAGGATTTACAGCAGGTCTTTTTTGTTTTAAACTTTACAGTCACAATCAATGGGTGTATGCTGCCACGTAGTGGCAAGAGGAGTGTGTTACACTGGAAGAAGAAGGTTCATCGAGACTTGCATTTACAGAGCAGAAAGAGCAAAGAAAAAGTCCAGAAAAACAATCAGTGACCTGAAGTTGGAAAGGTGCTACAGCCAAAGAGAGAAGGCATGCAGTTTAACAATTTCTTTTTCCAAAAAAAATGCAAAGTTATACATATGGGACTATTGTAAGGAAAAAATGAAAAAGATTTGGAAAAGTCCACAGAATATGTAATGTAGCGCAGAGATAATTATAAATGCAATACGTAAAGCATTACAATTATAAATACAACATGTGAGGCATGAAATTGGTCAGAGGGCTTACTGCAGCTCTTTTTTTTTAAAACTTTACAGACACAGTCAACAGGTGAGAAGAGGGTGGTACACTGGAAGAAGAAGATTCATCAAGACTCAACTCTACAATGTGGGAAGAGCCAAGAAAAAGTCAAGAGAAACAATCAGTGACCTGAAGTTGGAAAGGTGCTACATCTAGGGAAAAGATATGCAGTTTAGAACTTTCTTTTTTTAAAAATTGCAAAGCTATAAATATAGGATTATTGGAGGGAAAGAGGTGGAATAGTCCACAGAATCTGTAGTGTAGGGCAGAGATAATTATAAATGCAATACGTAAAGCATTAGACTGGATAGAGAATTTAATGCAGGTCTTTTTTGATTTAAACTGTGCAGTCAAAATCAGTGAGCACATGCTACCACCAAGTAGCGAGAGGAGTGTGGTACACTGGAAGAAGAAGTTTTGTCAAGACTCGAATTTACAGAGCTGGAAGAGCCAAGAGAAATTTCAGAAAAACAATCAGTGACCTGAAGTTGGAAAGGTGCTACAGCCAGGCAGAAGGTATGCAGTTTAGAACTTTCTTGTTTAAAAATTGCAAAGGTGTACATATGGCATTATTGGATGGAAAAAATAAGAAATAGGTGAAAAAGTCCACAGAATATGTATTATAGGGCAGAGAGAATTATAAATATAATACTTAAGGCATAAGGCTCGTTATAGTATTTACTGGAGGTCTTTTTTGTTTTAAACTTTACAGTCAAATTGAATGGGTGTATGCTGCCACCAAGTGTCGAGAGGTGGGTTGTACACTTGAAGAATGTTTGTTGAAACTCAAATCTACAGAGCGGGAAGAGCCAAGAAAAAGACCAGAAAAACAATAAGTGAGCTGAAGTTGGAAAGGTGCTACAGCTAGGGAGAATTTATGTGGTTTAAAACATTCTTATTTCAAAAATTGCAAAGGTATACATATGGGATTATTTAAGGGAAAAATGAGTAAGAGCTGGAAAGGTCCACAGAATCTGTAGTGTAGGTAACAGAGAATTATAAATACAATATGTTAGGCAAGAGACTGGTTAGAGAATTTATTGCTGGTCTTTTTTTTAAACTTTATAGTCACAATCAATGGGTGTATGCTGCCACCTGGTGGTGAGAGGAGGATGGTACACTGGAAGAAGAAGGTTCATTAAGTCTCAAATCTACAGCGTGAGATGAGCCAAGAAAAAGTCCAGAAAACCAATCAGTGACCTGAAGTTGGAATTGTGCTAGATCCAAGGAGAAGATTTGCAGTTTAGAACTTTCTTATTTCAAAAATTGCAAAGGTATACATATAGGATTATTGGAGGGAAAAAATGAGAAAGAGGTGGAAAATGCCAGAGAATCTGTAGTGTAGTGCAGTGAGAATTATAAATACAATACGTAAGACATGAGGCTAGCAATAACATTTAGTGCAGATCTTTTTTTTTTAAACTTTTCAGTCACAAAGAATGGGTGCATGATGTCATCTAGTGCAAAAAGAGGGTGGTACACTGGAAGAAGGTTCATCGAGACTTGAATCTACAGAGCAGAAGAGCCAAGAAAAAGCCCAGAAAAACAATTAGCGACTTAAAGTTGGAAAGGTGACACAGCCAGAAAGAAGGTATGTAGTTTCGAACTTTCTTATTTCAATATGTGCAAAGGTATACATATTAGATTATTGGAGGGAAAATTAGAAAGAGGTGGCTAAGTCCACAGATAAATACAATAGATAAGGCATGAGGCTGGTTAAAGTATTTATTGCAGGTCTTTTTTGTTTTAAACTTACAGTCACAATCACTGTGTATATGCTGCCACCTAGTGGAGAGAGGGGGTGGTACACTGGAAGAAGAAGTTTTGTCAAGACTTGAATCTACAGAGCGGGAAGAGGCAAAAAAAAGTCCAGAAATACAATCAGTGATCTGAAGTTGGAAAGGTGCTACAGCCAGGGAGAAGGTATGCAGTTTAGAACTTTCTTATTTCAAAAATTGCAAAGGTATGCATATGGGAGTATTGGAGGGAAAAAATGAGAAAGAGGTGGAAAAGTCCACAGAATCTGTATTTTAGGGCATAGAGAATTATAAATACAATACACAAGTCATGAGACTGGTTAGAGACTACTGCATGTCTTTTTTGTTTTAAACTTTATTGTAACAATCAATGGGTGTATGCTGCCACATAGTGGAGAGAGGAGTGTGGTACATTGGAAAAATAAATTTTGTCGAGACTCGAATTTACAGAGTGGGAAGAGCCAATAAAAAGTCCTTAAAAACAATCAATGAACTGAATTTGGAAAGTTTCTACAGCCAGAGAGAAGATATGCAGTTTAAAATGTTCTTATTTAAAAAATTGCCACTGTATACATATGGTATTATTTAAGGGAAAAAATGAGTAAGAAGTGGAAAAGTCCACAGAATCAGTAGTGTTGGACAGAGAGCATTATAAAAAGAATAGGCAAGGCATGAGGATAGTTACAGGATTTACTGCTGGTCTTTTTTGTTTTTAACTTTACAGTCTCAATCAAAGGGTTATGCTGCCACCTACTGGCGAGAGGAGAGTGGTACACTGGAAGACGTTTCATGGAGACTCAAATCCACAGAGTGGAAAGAGTCAATAAAAAGTCCAGAAAAACAATCACTGACCTGAAGTTGGAAAGGTGTACATCCAGGGAGAATGTATGCAGTTTATACATTTCTTTTTTCAAAAATTTCAAAGGTGTACATATGGGATTATTTGAGGAAAAATGAGAAAGAGGTGGAAAAGTCCACATAATCTGTAGTGTAGGCAGAGAGAGAATGATAAATATAATACATAAGGCATGAGTCTGGTTAGAGGATTTACTCAGGTCTTTTTTGTTTTAAACTTTACAGTCACAATCAATGGGTTTATGCTGCCACCTCGTGGCGAGAGGAGGGTGGTACACTGGAAGAAGAAGGTTTGATGAGCCTTGAATCAACAGAGCACAAAGAGCCAAAAAAAAGTCCAGAAAAATAATCAGTGACCTGAAGTTGGAAAGGTGCTATAGGTAGGCATGCATTTTTGTATTTTCTTACTTCAAAAATTGCAAAGGTATACATATGGGGCTATTGGAAGGAAAAATAAAAATAAAAAGAGGTGGAAAGGTCCACAGAATACGTAGTGTAGGGCAGAGAGACTTATAAATACAATACGTAAGGCATAAGGCATTGGAGGATTTACTAAAGGTATTTTTTGTTGTAAACTTTACAGTCACAATTAATGGGTGTAATCTGCCACGAAGTGGCGAGAATAGGGTTGTACACTAAAAGAAGAAGGTTTCCTGAATCTACAGAGCAGGAAGAGCCAAGAAAAAGTCCAGAAAAATAATCAGTGAGCTGAAGTTGGAAAGGTGCAACAGCTAGGGTGAAGTTATGGAGTTTAAAAAATTCTTATTTCAAAAATTACAAAGGTATACATATGGGATTATTGGAGGGAAAAATGAGAAAGAGGTGGAAAAGTCCACAGAATCTGTAGTGTAGGGAATAGAGAATTATAAATGCAATATGTAAGGCATATGGCTGGTTAGAAGATTTAGTGCAGGTATTTTTTGTTTTAAGCTTTACAGTTACAATCAATGGATGAATGCTGCCACCTAGTGGTGAGAGGAGATTGGTACACTGGAACAAGAAGGTTCATCGAGACTTGACTCTACAGAGAAGAAAGAGCCAAGAAAAAGTCCAGAAAAACAATCAGTGACCTGAAGTTGGAAAGGTGCTACAGCCAGGGAGAAGGTATTCCATATAGAATTTTCTTATTTCAAAAATTGCAAAGGTATACATATGGGATTATTGGAGGGAAAAAATGTGAAAGAGTACAATACGTAAGGCATGAGGCTGATTAATGGATTTACTGCAGGTCTTTTTTGTTTTAAACTTACAGTCACAATCAATGGGTGTATGCCACCCCCTAGTGGAGAGAGGAGGGTGGTACACTGGAAGAAGAAGGTTCGTTGAGACTCTAATCTACAGAGATGGAAGAGCCAAGAAAAAGTAAAGAAAAACCTTCAGTGAACTGAAGTTGGAAAGGTTCTCCAGCCAGGAAGAAGGTATGAAGTTTAGAACTTTTTATTTCCGAAACTGCAAAGGATACATATGGGATTATTGGAGGGAAACTTTGAGAAATATGTAGTGTAGGGCAGACAGACTTATAAATATAATATGTAAGGCATGAGACTGGTCATAGGATTTACTGCAGGTCTTTTTTGTTTTAAACTTTACAGTCACAATGAATGGGTGGATGGTGCCATCTAGTGATGAGAGGATGGTGGTACACATGAAGAAGTTTCATCGAGACTTGAATCTACAGATCGGGAAGAGGCAAGAAAAAGTCCAGAAAAACAAGTAGTTACCTGAAGTTGGAAAGGTGCTACAGCCAGGAAAAGGCATGCAGGTTAGAATTTTCTTATTTCAAAAATTGCAATGTTATACTAATGGGACTTTTGGATGGAAAAAAAAAATAGGTGGAAAAGTCCTCAGAATACGTGGTGTAGGGCAGAAAGAATTATAAATACAATGCGTAAGGCATGAGGCTGGTTAGAGAATTTACAGCATGTCTTTTTTGTTTTAAATTTTACAGTCACAATCAGTGGGTACATGCTGCCACCTAGTGTTGAGATGAGGGTGGTACACTGAAAGAAGAAGATTTCTCAAAACTCGAATGTACAGAGCTGGAAGAGCCAAGAAAAAGTCAAGAAAAACAATCAGTGACCTGAAGTTGGAAAGGTGCTTCAGCCAGGGAGATGGTCTGCATTTTAGAACTTTCTTATTTTAAAAATTGCAAAGGTATACATATGGGACTGTTGGAGGGAAAAATGAGAAAGAGTTGGAAAAGTATGCATAATCTGTAGTGTAGGGGAGAGAGAATTATAAATACAGTACATAAGGTGAGAGGCTGGTTAGAGGATTTTCTGCAGGTCTTTTTTGTTTTAAACTTTACAGTCACAATCAGTGTGTTTATGCTGCCACCTAGTGGTAAGAGGAGGATGGTACACTGGAAGGAGAAGGTTCGTCAACACTCAAATCTACAGAGCGGGAAGAGCCAAGAAAAAGTCCAGAAAAATAATCAGTGACCTGAAGTTGGAAACGTGCTACAGCTAGGGAAAAGATGTGCAGCTTACCACTTTCTTATTTTAAAAATTGGAAACTATAGAAATGGGATTATTGGTGGGAAAAATGAGAAAGAGGTGGAAAAGTCTGCAGAATCTGTAATGTAGGGCAAAGAGAATTATAAATGCAATACATAAGGTATCAGGGTGGTTAGAGGATTTACTGCAGGTCTTTTTTGTTTTAAACTTAACAGCCACAATCAGTGGGTGCATGCTGCCACCTAATGGTGAAATTAGGGTGGTACACTTGAAGAAGAAGAAGGTTGTTGAGTCTTGAATCTACAGAGTGGGAAGATCCAAGTAAAAGTACAGAAAACAATCAGTGACCTGAAGTTGGAAAGATGATACAGCCAGGGATAAGGTGTGCAGTTTCAAAAATTGCAAAAGTAAACATATGGGATTATTGGAGGGAAAAATGAGAAAGTGGTGGAAAAGTCCACATAATCTGTATTGTAGGGCTCAGAGAACTATAAATACAATATGTAAGGCATGACACTGGTTAGAGAATTTACTGCAGGTCTTTTTTGCTTTATACTTTATAGTCACAATCAATGGGTGTATGCTGCCACCTAGGGGTAAGAGGAGGATGATACACTGGAAGAAGAGGGTTCATTGAGTCTCAAATCTACAGAGCAAGAAGAGCCAAGAAAAAGTCCGGAAAAATGATCAGTGATATGAAGTTGGAATTGTGTTAGGGCCAGGGAGAAGATATGAAGTTTAGAACTTTCCTATTTCAAAAATTGCAAAGGTATACATATGGAATTATTGGAGGGAAAAAATGAGAATGAGGTGAAAAATTCCACAGAATCTGTAGTGTAGGGCAGAGAGAATTATAAATACAATACACAAGGCATGAGGCTGGTTAGAAAATTTACTGCAGGTCTTTTTTGTTTTAAATTTTACAATCACAATCAATCGGTGTATGCCTCCACTTAGTGGCAAGAGGAGGATTGTACACTGGAAGAAGAATGGTCATCTAGAATCATATTTACAGAGCTGGAAGAGCCAAGACAAAGTCCTGAAAAACAATCAGTGACCTGAAATTGGAAATGTGCTAAAGCCAGGGAGAAGGTATGTAGTTTAGAACTTTCTTATTTCAAGAATTGCAAAGATATGTGTGATGACCATGCCCTGGCCCAACAATCAAGGAGCCTCAATCCTCACAACTAACACCAGGGAGGTCATCTCCTAGAAGAGGAAAGGATAACCAATACACACAGTAAAGTACAATTTCCCTTAAGTGCACATAGAGATCACAGTCAGTCTGAGGCTGGTTGCTCCCTTGCTCACCAGGTCCCCAATAAGTGTCCCCACTGGCACAGCTATAGGATCCAGGTCTCAGCCTAACTGAGCAAACTAAAACCTCCAGTATCCTCTCTGTCCAACCAGTTCTTTGTGTCCCTGCCATGTAGCTGACACAACACACACACACACTTTAAGATAAGTTTTATACAACTTCACAGACACTCCTGGGAAAGGCAGACACAGATTTTCCAACTGTGCCCCTTTGACCAGACTATATGGTAGTAATTACTGCCACCACCCAGTTAATAATATCAGCTACTAAAAGGCCCTTAAAAGGGTGTCCAATTATTACTGTGCAATATTAATATCCAATAGTAATGTAACTATTCAGTCAAAGGCTTATTGGAAGGGCTCAGACAGTAAACTCTATAAATATATAATGTACTCTAAAGCATAATTTATCTCTCCACAAATCAGCCACAGCTAGAAGGTTTTAAAAATATTTACTAATAAATAATTAAAACAGACGAGAAAACTACTACACCACAGAGATATCTAAGCATTCACAGATCACAAAGAAACTTAATACGGTAAGACAGGTCTGATTAAAAAAATACCTAATTGATCTTTACTAGCTTTTACTATTCCTACAAGATATCACAGTGCTAAAACCTACATGTGAGCACATGGCAGAGTGCTGATAAGTTAGATGTCCATATCAAAATGCTTTCAGTCTCTTTCTGAGACATAGTTTATAAAACATCACTAACAAACATGTCTCTGGGTCCTCCCCAGATTACATCATGTTGACACTTAAGTTTTCCCAGTATTCATATTGCATCATCTTAACACCTGCTCTGAGTTCCCAGGCTAATAGAAACTCCATTTACATTATTTAGCAAGCTAACACCTGCACAGGAGAATACAGCACTAAAATGCATTTCACATCTACACTCTAGCAATTAGTCCTTAGTTAACACAATAGACAGAATGTCTTCAGCCAGCCTGACCGGAACCAACTCTAAAGATCAAAGAAAGTCATAAAACAATTTCAATTTCAAAAGACATATTTGAAAGGCTTGACTTAGTTTTTCTTTACAGCAAGGGGCAATGTTGTAAAAATCTTAAAGTACACATTTTACAGTGTTTTTCTTTCATTTAAAAACACATGCCTGTAATTTACATTTATTTAAACAAATGATAGAATTATGTATTAAATTCTATTTGATTAGGCTGGCAGCCTTTGTCCATCTCTCCCAACTGTCACATCTCTCCCCCCTGGGGAACTCAAGCAAGTTTTTCAAGTGCCCCTTGAGAAACATCGTTTGAGATTGTCAGGTCTATCTGGGTGTATTTCACCCCATTTCCTGTCTTGAGAGCCCATCTGCATTGGTATTGCTACTCCCACTGTGGTGCTGCACTGACATATATGCTTGCAACCCCAGACTCCATCTTAGCAACTTGGCATTTTGCTGACTGGCTATGTTTAACCATGTTAGAGAGTTGTGATCTGTCATCACAGTGAATTTTCTTCGATACAGATAAGGCTGAAGTTTTTGTAATGCCAACACTATGGAATGAAATTTCTTTTCTACCGCTGTATAGCATTCCTCCCTGGGTTGGAGCCTATGACTGAGATAAACCACGGGTGCTCTTCTCCCTGTGGAGAAATCTGGCTAACTATAGCCACCACCCCATAGTTTGAAGCATCCACCTGCATAACAAAGTCTTTGCTGTAGTCTGGACTGGCTAACACAAGGGGTCCTCCCAAAGCTTCTTTAAGCTCCTGAAATGCCTGCTCACATGCTGGGGTCCACACTACCTTATCTGGCATGTTCTTCCTTATCAGGTCTGTGAGGGGAGCAGCTATGGTACTATGGTACTATAATTAACTTTCTGTAGTACCCTGCTGTCCCTATGAATGCCCTCACCTGCTTTTTGGTAACAGGTGCAGGCCATGCCTAAATAGCTTCCACTTTGGCAGGTTTTGGCCTTATCTTACCACTCCCCACTCTATGTCCTAGGTAGGAGACCTCTGTCATACCCACCTGACATTTGCTCGGCTTAATGGTCAACCCTGCCCTCTGTAGTCTGCCCAGCACCTCCATGACATGCTGAATGTGCTGCTGCCAGGAATGGCTGTAGATAGCAATATCATCCATGTAAGCAAGGGCAAACCCTCCTGCTCATACTAAGATATGATCTACCAGCCTCTGGAAAGTCGCTGGGGCATTCTTCATCCCAAAGGGCATCTTTGTGAACTTGTACAAGCCAAAAGTAGTCACAAAGGCTGACTTCTCTCTAGCACTGGGAGTCAAGGGCACCTGCCAGTAACCCTTGGTAAAATCAATGGTTGTAAGATACTTAGCCCCACCCAGCTGCTCTAGGTCCTCATCTGTCCTTGGCATGGGGCAAGCATCTCTGTATGACTATTTAATTTATTGTAATCCACACAGAACCTGGTGCTGCCATCTGTCTTTGGCACCAGTACTACTGGTGATGCCCAGGGATGGTTGGACTCTTGAATCACCCCTAGTTCCAACATCTCCTGTACCTCTTCCTTTAGAGTTTGTTTGACTCTCTCGTGCACCCTATAAGGGGCCTGTCTGATATGCCTTTGAAGTCCTGTATCCACCTGGTGCTGCACCAGGTGGGTGCTCCCTGGTCTCCCGGTGAACATGTCCCCAAACTCCTGCAACACTGCTTGGATTTCTCGAACCTGGGTAGGAGATAGCTGCTGGGACATTGCTACCCCTTCCACCAAGGTGTCAGCCCAAGCCTCACTGAGATCAGTCCCCAGATCTCCCTCAGACTCCTCCTGCAATCCACTGCAAATGCTCAGCACAAGGGCCTCCCTATCATGGTAAGGTTTCATCATGTTAACATGGTACAGTTTGTGCCCCTGCCATCTGCATAGCACTTCCACCATGTAGTTAACATCACATACCTTTCTTACCAACTTGTAGGGTCCCTCCCAAGCTGCATGCAGCTAGTTGTGTCTGACAGGAATGAGAACCATCACCTGCTGTCCTACAGAATCCTATCTAGCTCTAGCATTCCTGTTATACCACATTTTTTTTTCTGTTGCTGGGCTTCTGCCAGGTTCTCCTGGGCCATTTTAGTGGGGGTGGTTATAGTTTGGGTGAACCTGTGCAAGTTTATAAAGGCAGTGGGATAATGACT
Source organism: Protopterus annectens (assembly GCF_019279795.1). Classification (NCBI taxonomy): domain Eukaryota; kingdom Metazoa; phylum Chordata; order Ceratodontiformes; family Protopteridae; genus Protopterus; species Protopterus annectens. Next base: position 1,867,684,849 of record NC_056741.1, on the reverse strand, counting down.
GGAACAGTTGAGCCAGTCAGTATTAAAGTCTCCTAATAGTATGGTTTCATGTGGAATGGATTTGGACATCCAATTAAACAGGTTTTCCATTTGAGTGACATTATTGTCTGGTGGGATGTAGCTACCTGCAATAACTATCCCCCGGATTCATGAAGCTCGGCGCAAGGCCGGCGTAAGGCTTGCTCCAGCCGTGTGGCATATATATGGAGTAGTCGCACCATATGCATATTAATGAAGGCGCACAGCTGCCACAGCCATGTGCATAGGAAATGTGCGCGAGTGCTAGGGGCGTATCGAAGTTGCGCAGGGAGGTGTGTCAATGTCGGATTTTGAGGAGCAACCTAAACTGCTGAATATTATATCCTGCCAGCAATAGTAATCGTACCTATCAGTGTCCGTGGATACTGAAACGTATGCAAAGCATAGTCCCTACGAACAGAAAATGAAGAATCAAACACAAATGCACAGTAGGGAATAACAGGTCCCTACCCTTGAACAAATGACATGAAAACCATGTGCTCATAGTCCAACATAGTGTTGATAGCTATACCATGTGGAAGTGAAACGTATCATATGTTAGCGCGCTGCCAGTAGGTACGTCCAGTCCAACGGAGAGGGTCACCAGCCGACCCATAATGTGAGGGAGGGAACATAGCTGCACGGATGTGTCCATAACAAAATACACGAGGAGAAATGTAGATATATGTAGTGACCATATGTCTGAATCATATCCCACAAGTCATTTAATATTCACATACAAAAGGTATGTCCGTATTTCACATACCAAATGTGATAGGAAATAGCATATGCATATAAACGAAACAGAAGGAGCATATAAACAGCCATAACAATACGGACACATGTAGGCTGAAAGGAACAGTATGATCCATACCGTTGACCGTGATTACCACCTGTCCCACTTTGTGAGCGACAGTCCCTCTGTGGGCAGATGTGTCCAGACACAAACATGTAAAACTGGCAAATGTCCAGAGAATATAGGACATAATTCATCCGTAGACTTCATGCAATATTTGCATTAAATATATTTCACTGAACGTATATTACATAAATGTCATAATAAACAGAATAAGATACTGAAATGCTACAAGAATAAGCTTAGATATAGGCAGGAATTGTAAGTTCTATCTGACGAACTGACCGTGGGTATGTGTCGGCCTGTAAAATATGCTGTGTTCACCACAAATGTCACAGTAGGGTTGCCACCTTTTCAAATGTCCAAAGTGGGACATGTTTGGTACAGACATCAGATTTTACAGGCCGATAGATACCCATGGCCAGTACAAAGGACAGAACGTAACTGGTTTGCCTACAGAAAAGTGTATTCTTGTAGCAGTTTAGTTGCTTATTCTGTGTCTCATAACATTTATGTATTTCAGATACAGAATAACTGTTTAATGCAACTATCACATAAAATATAAGAAACAATTTTGTCCTAAAATCTCGGACATTTGCTATGTTTACAATTACATGTCAGGACACAACTGCCCAAAGAGGGACTGTCCCTCGCAAAGTGGGACAGGTGGTAAACCTATGTCACACTGTGGCCAATTGAAAAGGTGGAAACACAACCGTCGACTGTGGGGAGGCATTGTCCACAACAGTCGGACATGTGTAAGGAATAGCTTGGACATAGGAAAAGGTGCCATCCTACCAATGAGTACAACAGGCTGGCAAAATCCAGAAGGCAGCTGTATAATCCGAACATGTATGTGACACAGTGGAACAGGTAGTACCAGGATACACCAACCAAGTAATGAAAGTGAAGTATGGGCGTGTACCGATGTGCGTGAGGTATAGCATGTGTAAAGCAAACATGGCAGGGTAGTCCACACAACCATAAAGGTACCCGACACATGTAGGGCGTCAATGTGTAACTCTGGCTGTGTCATGGGCCAACAACCAAAGTAGTGCTCTATGGTGTGTGAGGAATTCACGTGCGAGGGGTGGGTGTTTAATGGTAAATTCCTCAAAGGTGATACTGTATCGTATGCAGAAAAGGTGAACTGGAGGTGTACGAGGGGGCAGCGGGTGAAGTGGAAAGAAACACAACCACATGTAGAAACAGCTGCAAGACAAGCAGACAGGCCATAGTGTAGAACACAATCCCACAAACATATGAATATGGAAATATACGAGACAAATGTATAGATACGTCACCGTCACATACCCACAGATGGGTCCTGATGGAAATGGCCATAACAAACGCAACACACCTGGATGCATAATGGCCTACCCAGCATACCCTCTGCAACACACAACCTGCCACCATACCAGAACGTCCACCAAATCCAGCTGTACTTGGTCCACTGGTTTGTTGCAGACACAGCCACACACAGTGACCCTCTATGCATATGTAGTAGGTATTGTCACCCTAGGCTGTGTCAGGATTGCAAACCATTTATCCCCATGCATGTAAAACCCCTGCATGTTTTCGTGAAGCCACAAAATTCTTCATTATCTAACTTGTTTTGGTGTAGTCCAATTTTTGGGATATCTGAAATGGGATGACCAACTTGTGTAAATAGTAGAATGGGTATGACAACAAGATGTCCAATCCAGTAGACATCTGGACACAAGTCAGAATGTGCAGTGGAGGTCCATGACACTGTCCAGCCCTAAGTGGGCATGCATAACCTACCACCCAGGATAAAATACCTTCCCGTGACGTATGTGTCCACACACGAATAGGAGGGAGAATATAATTCACACATTTGTAAAGTGGAAAAGGGCAGGAGGGTGAGGAAGATACTGACGTAAACAGGTCAACCCTGATCAAGTGTGATGGACACTGACTGTGTGCAGTCGTGACCGACCATACCTGTCAACCGTGAATGTAAGTGAGACAAAGGTCCAAAAAAGCAGGGACAATCTGTAAAGATAGCTCTTGGAAGCATTTGATAGAATAACAGTTTGCACATTGGCATTAATGTCTGGAGTATGAAGTCTGAAACCCAACTGTCTGTCAGCACATTCTGACTGCAGTCTGTAATGCTGAACTACTGCCAAAGGTCCAAAAACAGGGACAATCTGGAAGGATAGCTCTTGGAAACATTTGAGAGAATAACAGTATGCACATTGGCATTAATGTCTGGAGTATGAAGTCAGAAACCCAACTGTCTGTCAGCACGTTCCGACTGCAGTCTGTAATGCTGAGCTACTGCCAAAGGACCAAAAACAGGGGCAATCTGTAAATATAGCTCTTGGACACATTTGACAGAATAACAGTTTGCACATTGGCATAAATGTCTGGAGAATGAAGTCTGAAACCCAACTGTCTGTCAGCACATTCCGACTGCAGTCTGTAATGCTGAGCTATGCCAAAGGTCCAAAAACAGGGACAATCTGTAAAGATAGCTCTTGGAAACATATGATAGAATAACAGTATGCACATTGGCATTAATGTCTGGAGTATGAAGTATGTAACCCGGCTGTCTGTCAGCACGTTCTGACTGCAGTCTGTAATGCTGAGCTACTGCCAAAGGACCAAAAACAGGGACAATCTGTAAAGATAGCTCTTGGAAACATTTGATAGAATAACAGTTTGCACATTGGCATTAATGTCTGGAGTATGAAATCTGAAACCCAACTGTCTGTCAGCACGTTCCAACTGCAGTCTGTAATGCTGAGCTACTGCTGTGCCAGTACACAACAGTGTATTACAGAGGTCTGTGCCATACCACTCAACTGTCCGGATATTCGCAGAATGAGTAGGGTCACCACCTGTCCCACTTTGCGAGTAACAGTCCCTCTGTAGGTAGTTGTGTCCTGTGAAAAAAGCAAGACTTATCAAATGTCCTGAAAGTTTAGGACAAAGTTATTTCCTAAGTTTCTTTAATAGTCGCATAAAACAGTTATCTTATATATGAAACCTCTATATGTTATGTGAAGTAGCATAAGCAATTCAAATGTTACTAGAATAAGCTATTATATGTACAAAAAAGGTTAAAGTTCTGTACTATGGATGGCTGTAGGTATGTTTTGTCCTGGAAAATCTGACATCTCTACAGAACATGTCCCACTTTGGGCATTTGAAAAGGTGGCAACCCTAAGAATGACCACAGGTTCACCCCATAGTGCTGGTGTGTGCCTCCAATAATCTGCACCAGTGTGGTAAATAGCTGTGGATTTACGTCACTAAATAATGAGAAATATCCTGAGTTTAAGACTCAACAACCTGCAGAAAAGTCATGCTAATGCAAAACCTAGTATTTTATCAACGTTCTAAGCTTGTAAGAGCGGTTGTTAAAATGTGTCCCTAATTGTCCCCCCATCATGTAGGTTTTGCACAGGTTTGGTGGTCTAAGAGGTTGAGAGGTATGGTCTGTACATATTTACAGTAACAACCCTTCACACTTGTGCAATGTACAACTGCATACCTGTAGTCACTTCATGTCCAAAATAATAATCCCTGTATGACTGTATGCAGATAATAGTCAAATGTGAATGGGAACACCCCTCACCGTGGAGTATGGACTGTAACAACCCCACCCATAATATGTAATGCCAACAGAATAAGCTGCTGACAGGTGCCAAAATACCTGTGTCTATAAACACAGGTAAAACTTCAAAATAGGGAGATAATCCCTGTTCATATGCTTCGTCTAACATTTGAACTCAGCCAGGGAAGTTCCGTTCACCAGGTGGACAAGCCTAAACCCAGGTCACTACAGGAAGACCCTGACAATCAAAGACCTGTATGTGGCTGGACTATATGCCTTGGTGTTCTGCATATCCTCGCTGTGATTAACAATGCAGCCGGAGTCCACAGCAGTAGGCAATAGGGAATGTGTAATATGTAGTACCACCTTTTTCCCAGCAGGAGAATGGATGCCTGTGTTGTAGGTGAAGTGGTGAGGCATATTTTGATGTAGCTAAGTACTATGGGTATGCATATCAATGAGGGAGAACACCAATAGAATAGTGGTTCCGGCACCCGGCCAATGTGAATGCAGTCCTGGTTGACCTACGACATCTGCACATATAACTTGAAAGTGTAATGAAAGCGTTCTTGCTGTACACACATTTAAATATGTAAAGGTGAACGTCTGTTTCGGAGCAGTCCATAAACTGGAATACAGATATGTAACTGTTACGGTCAGAATTATGAAAGTTCACATAAGCACAACTATCTATGAAACATATGTAACCCACAATAAGGATATGCAAGTGCGCCTGCACGTGTGTAATCCCCTCACAGAATAGAAAATGAAAGGTGTTTTCCCCAAGTTCTATGTACATGGCTCATACCTGTTAACCCCGTAAAGTACGAAATCAGACAAAGCCATGACAGCAACTGGTACAAATAGGGACAATCCCCAGATATTTCCCTAATAAACATAGAAAGTGGATAGAATAACAGGTGTGTCACTAGCATGGATTATCTGAAGGGTATGAAGTCATAACCTGAAATGTTTGTCATTATTTACCAACATCAGTCTTTAATGATATTCCACTAGCTTGCCAGATAGACACAAGGCTATGAAAAATGGACCAAAGATAAGAGGCAAACAGCTGTACATCCAGCGGAAATCTGTACAGTTGAAAGGTATGATATGGAGATATATATATATATATATATATATATATATATATATATATATATATATATATGTATATATACACATATATCCACAGACATAAACCAAAGCAAATTATGAGATGAGGAATGTACAGACATATGTATATATATATATATATATATATATATATATATATATATATATATATATATATATATATATATATATATATATATATATATATATATATATATATATATATACACACACACACACACACATACATGTATACATATCTATATATCTACACATATATCCACAGACATAAACCAAAGCAAATTATGAGATGAGGAATGTACAGACATATGTATATATATATATATATATATATATATATATATATATATATATATATATATATATATATATATATATATATATATATATATATATATATATATATATATATATATATATATATATATATATATATATATATATATATATATACACACACACACACACAATACAATGATATATACACAACAAACATATGTCCCTGTACATATAACACATGTACATAAATAGGTCACGGTATAGCTATTATGGATAGACAGACAGACATGCATGAAAGGAGAATACACCAATGCTTTCCAAACCATTGCCCGGAAAGTACCAGTGTGACAGGGCCTGCAAGTTCTACACGTTAAAGATGAATATAGGTGTCCTTTGCAGGACCCCAAAAATTGATCCTGTATGAAGTGCGAACCGTCATCGATGCAAAAGACGTCACAACTGCAGCTACGATATAGCTGTACATGCAACAGTAGCAGGTGCAAGGGTAATAACACATGGGTCGATAGAATGTATGACATACGACCTGATATCCGCAGAGTGGGGAGTGCTCGGAAGTGTCCTCACACTTTATTATCACTCACATTAAACATGTGTAATGGGTACTGTGGAGGGGTGTCAAGTATGGGAATCATGGGTATACAGAAATGGGCCAAGGTGTTGGTTGGCACAGATCTCTTTGGTACGCCCCATGGGAGTGATCAATATACCTATGTGGGTATAGCACACCCCTATATTCTCCAAAATGGTGCAATCCATCTACTGGATATTGTGTAAACCATTGGGGGAAGACATAGGGACCTATATCAGTGTCATGTAGGCGATGATCATGGATGACCATGCATACAACCAAGATGGTAGCCATACCTGCCAAAATGTCAGAATAAGACAGCTGGGCTAAGGCATAGTACACGAAAGACAAATAGGGACTATATTAAATATACTCGAGACAAAGTCAGAACATTGATAGAATAATTGCGTAGTCAGGAATACGAATGTTATTAGAGTTAGTAATCATGAAATAGAAATGTCAGTCATGATTACCTAACTGCACAGTCCGTCATGTCTTGCCAGCAATCTACCAGAAAGGCACATTATCATGACAAATGTAAAAGATTCATAGGTCAAACCTTGGGGTGTATACCCATAATGTGTACAGGTGAGAGGTATGAAGGTAACCCATCCTAATTAAATGTACAGAACAAGTGATACTAGGTGGACAGGTGAGAAGAAAGACATCAGGACAAATTACAAAACATGTATTTCCACAAATGTGAATGACAACGTATGCCCTGTGAAAGTCAATGTGGAAGGTTAATAGACTCAAAAGACATGTGTCCCTCAGGGTGTCATGCAGTGTCACCGATACAGTGTCCAGTCCCCCATACTCGCACGTGAGCTCTGCCACTGATGGAAAGTGCAAATACCGGCATACACATAAGGTACATGATAGAATAATTAGTGTGGATAAGCACCTGTTGGCCTGTGTGAGGAATATAACCCTCTGGGTGAGTGTGTCCTGCAATAGGAATGTAATGGCAACTGGCCTGTGATGGCGCCATGTATTGTGTGTATTGGTGTAAGAAATTGATTTCCAGTATTAGAAACATACCTCGCAACCGTATGAATGTGCAGATGTATGGCTCATATGTGTGGTGTGTTCCTCTTACAATCTGTACTTGTCTGCCAATTACCTGAGAACTGATGTCATTAAATCTGTACCTGTCTGCCAATTACCTGAGAACTGACGTCATTAAATAATGATAAACATATGGGTTTAAGACCCCAAATCCCTCAGAAAGGTCATACTAATGCAAAACCTATAATACTGTCAACTATCTATGTTTGTAAGAGCAATATGTATAATCTTCCCCTATATGTCCCCCCATCATGTTAGGCTTTGTACAGATGTTTTTCTCTAGGAGGTTGATAGGTATGATCAAAAACAGATACATGTCTGAGGAAACAGCATTAATGACCGCAAGATAACTCATAAGGTATGAAAAGCGCTGCAGTAGGAAGTGCAGTATTGGCCGCAGGTATGTGCTGACATGTCAAATGACACAGCAGTCTACATGAAGTACCTATAGGGTGTCACCTTTACCAGTGATGACAGTGGGACATACCCACAGCCATGCATACGCCACAACTAGACATAGCACACAGCAAAACATAAGCCATGGTACACGAAGCCTCTGGTGTGTATGGATTGAGTGAGAGTACAGCAAGGAAAGATGACTGCCAGGCTATTCAGCAAACACCCGTAGGGGCATGCAATACCGCCCATAACATGAAGATTGCATGGACAATGTTGGCATTTGCAACATACCCCATTCCTATGTGTAAGCTATGCAAATTATGTAATTATACGATACATGAAACAGTAAGCTGTCCGTGCAAGAGCAGAGTTATGTGCAGACATTTCCCCGGATGTTATGCAACTAACATTTTGCACGTTGCTAAACGGAGCAATGACAGCTGCAAATACAGTATGAATACAGTCAAAGAAGCATGCCAATGTCCAAGTCCAAGGCCAGTGGTGGCTTTGTCCATTGGATATCAATAAACCAGTAGTTGTCCTCCCCCGATCCCTGGTGTGGAAGTGCAGCGCAGCACCACGAGAACGTGCTGTGCTTCAAAACAAGACATATGTATAATATACATACAAAATATATGTTTAGTTAGATGTTAGCATGCCATGCAGATGAATGGCTAGCTGGAGACAACATGGCTACTGCGTACTGGTTCTTATGTGTGGAAGCGCTCTGTCAGAGATGTAACAAAGCATTTCTAGGCAATGTGAGGCAAGTGAGGCTGATGATAGTGAATCACAACATGTCATGCCATATGGGCCAAGCCTCTACAGTGTAGTGTAGGTTAAGGGGATTATTAGAGTAGAAGATAGGTGACAACATGAGTGTGTGTGTATAAAACACTGTAACCTCACCAGAGCAGTGTCACATGTGTGCTGTCAGTACTCAGTGGAAGAGGCATGTCATGAGCTATCCTAGGGAATGTCAGGAGACTGATGGTGTACACCACTGATACCACCGATGTGACCTGCAAAGCTGCCCACAGTGAGTCTGCGCCCGTGCGTGCCAGTAAGCCTGAGTAAGCATGTGTGTGCGCGTGTTAGCCTGTGTGTGTGTGTGGAGTGTGGAAGAATGAGTAAGCTAGTATATGAATGGTGAAGCCCGTGTAATGTCGTGTATGCGTTTGTAAGCATGTGTACATGTGTACTACACACATCACACACATACTGCACACACAGACACACATGCTGCCAATACTACACACATCAGTGAAATGGCACATGGATGGAGAATACATCATCAGAAGTAACAGTGCTGTAAACTATGCTACAGTGATGGTCATAGCTGCAGTGCATCATGCCTGCTGATATACCCAGAAAGTGACACACTGTGTGCTAACAGCATGCTAACATCAATACAGTGGAATAAAGCCACCATGTGCAGCAGCACCAGGTTAGTCAGATCCTGCATCAATGTTACACATCACAGGTGGTGGCACAGGTGACATCATATGCACAGGGTGTGGTGTTAACATTTCCAGAGCTGTCATTGAGCCATCCAATGTACACATAGGTGTGTGTGTGTGTGTGTGAGGGAAAATGGTTATTGCATGGCCCAGTGGTGGTGCAATGGGTGTGTGTATGTGATAGCCATAGCTGTTTGTGGTAAGTGTGTGTGTCTGCATATACACAGGTACAGCATGTGTCAGCCATATACAGGAGGTTGTGGGACAGTCACACACTGTACCTGCCAGGCTGTAGAGATTCCCATTACTGGCCATGGACACCCCTCCATGCATCCAACACAACCCAGTCCTACACCTGTCAATGTCTACACATACAGTCCTGGGATATGTGCCACAACTTGTGGATAAACGTGAGTCTGTAATGTTAACCTGAGGTGCATAGAATTGTCTGTTACTACAGATGGATATGAGCCATACTCACACTCCAATGTAATAACCACTGCTGACTGTTGCAGAGATCTGCATACGACCATTCAAAGGGGCTGTACTAACATTGTTTCCAATGCCCATGTAATACCCAGCAACACAATAACCGGTCACTACACATGTATAGCCCACGATCACTACAGCACACAGTATGTGCACTATCACAGAGCCATAGCAGATGTACATAAATCCAAGGTGCTCACGTACAGATAATGCAGCACATTCAGGAGTGATAATCCCAACATACATATCTATATACCATATACATTATATATACATATATATAAATATATACAGATATATATATATATACTTGCATATATATAGATATACATATATATATATATATATATATATATATATATATATATATATATATATATATATATATGGTTCCCTATCAGAAGCCTGAAACACTATAAGCTCGAAAATCAAAATATCAAAATCCTGAAACCAAAAGCCTGAAAACTCAAAATCCTGAAAACCCAAAATCCTGAAACTCAAAATCCTGAAAACACAAATAATGCTAATATGCTAATACAAAGACACTAATATCTACCGACTGACCTTGACCCTAACCCTAACCCTAAGGTCCGTCACTATCGCACACTCACCTGACCCGCGCCCTAACCCTAACTCACTTAAACCGCCCCTAACCCTAATTTTTGTCACTATTGCATACATGCCTAACCTGTGCCCTAACCCTAACTCACTTAAACCGCCCCTAACCCTAACATAAAACCAACACACTTACCTGAACCCAACGCATGACCTAACACCACAGGGCTAACAATAGCAAGGCCACAATGATGTCAGTATGTCTATTTTGTGTTTTCAGGATTTTGAGTTTCAGGATTTTGGGTTTTCAGGATTTTGAGTTTTCAGGCTTTTGGTTTCAGGATTTTGATTTTCAAGCTTATAGTGTTTCAGGCTTCTGATAGGGAACCATATATATATATATATATATATATATATATATATATATATATATATATACATATATATAAATATATACAGATATATATAGCTATATACTTGCATATATATAGATATACACACACACACACACACACACACACACACACACACACACACACACACACACACACACACACACACACACACACACACACACACGTGGCAGGGTTGGGAGCAGAACACAAACATAAGCACTGTACCACACAACAACATTACGCAGTTACAGAATGTGCTACCGTGATCAGTGAATCACATCATTCACACAGGCACACGTCTAGCCTGCGGACAGTAGCATCAAAGGCAAAGATGCTGCACGGATGTTATGGACAGTGAATACTGTAAAAGCAATGTACTGTTGTCATGCACACACACACAGACACACACACACACACGCACACACACGCACACACACTTGGCAGGGCTGGGAGTCAAACATACAACTAACTACCCTAACAGACTACAGCATGATTCATTTCCAGATCGCGCTACTGAGATTACTAAGCACAGCAGTCCCAGAGGCAGACATCTAGGTGTGTGTCATCATCCGCAAAGGCAAATACGTTGGTAGGAAACTGCTGTGGTGTGAGGCATTTAAAAGCAAGACTGAGTCCCCAGGCAGACGGGAGCATGCGCGCAAACACACACACACACGCACACACACGCACACACACACACACACACACACACACACACACACACACACACACACACACACACACACACACACACTTGGCAGGGCTGGGAGTTGAACATACACCTAACTACCCTAACACACTACAGCATGATGCATTTACAGAACATGCTACTGAGATTACTAAGCACAGCAGTCCCAGAGGCAGACATCTAGGTGCGTGTCATCATCCGCAAAGGCAAAGATGTCGGTAGGAAACTGCTGTGGTGTGAGGCCTCTAAAAGCAAGACTGAGTCCCCAAGCAGAAGGGAGCATGTGCACGCACACACACACACACACACACACACACACACACACACACACACACACACACACACACACACACACACACACACTTGGCAGGGCTGGGAGTCGAATATACACCTAACTACCCTAACACACTACAGCATGACGCATTTACAGAATGCACTACCGAGATTACTAAACACAGCCATCCCAGAGGCATATTTCTAGGCATGTATCATCATCCGCACTGACAAGGACTCCGACAGGGATTGTATAGAGAGTGATCAGTCTGAAAGCATACAGACATATTACTGTCCCACGGTACACGTAGACAAACACACGGCAGTGGTGTGATCGTGGCAGCGTAAGAGTTACGGTGCACCACGACAACATGACATAGTCACGGGATGCCCCACAGACAGTACACCCTTCAAGATAGTTGACCAGTGTGTACTCAGTAGGCATCTATCGTGACATTGAAAATGGACATCTGTTGCCTGGATGACCACCATGGCTATACAAGATGTCAATGGCCATGCACAGAGGGACATCACCGACACAAGGTGTCACTGGGCATGGCCACACACTTAGTAATACACGTCCATTTGGACTGTACTGTGTGTCGATCTACACAACAGCGTACTGGGCATGCTCACACACTTAGCGGTTGCAAAGGGCCGTCTTGCATGCAGACGGAATCTCATCTCGCAAGGGCTCAGTTGAGACTGTCATGTGTGTCCATCTACACAACAGCGTACTGGGCATGCTCACACACTTAGCGTTGCAAAGGGCCGTCTTGCATGCAGACAGAATCTCATCTCGCAAGGGCTCAGTTGGGACTGTCATGTGTGTCCTTCTACACAACAGTTTACTGGGCATGCTCACACACTTAGCAGTTGCAAAGGGCTGCCTTGCATGCAGACGGAATCTCAACTCGCAAGGACTCAGTTGGGACTGTCATGTGTGTCCTTCTGCATGACAGCGTACTGGGCATGCTCACACACTTAGTTGCAAAGGGCCATCTTGCATGCAGATGGAGTCTAGAAATGGAAGGGCACAGTAAGGTATAACTGTCCCCACGCACAGAATGGTCACACACATGCAGTGACCAGTACACACTCAGCTGCCATCACAGCTGTCACAGGTGCAGATCCCAGACATATGCACCGCAGCCTACACTGTCGCCCTCGAGACATCACCATGTCATTGCTGCAGCATTACACAGCCATACATTACCACAACACCTTGTGACACATGACCAGTGGACTGTACAGAGGTCTACAGCAACTGTGCAGGGTACACATGTACTGACAGGGTTCCAACAGATGTTACGCATTGCAAGTATACCACTATATATGACCAGGTCAGCTCAAGACATACCAGGGGCCCCGGTTCTTACAGCTGTGACAGATGAGTGTTGCTGTACACCAACGAACACACATGTTTGGATATGTCAAACATGTGATTGTAGTGGATGTGTGCATGGACCACACACGCAACACATATGTACATAGCTAAGCCTTTGCTGTCCCCTATGCAGAACAGTGGCCTTAGCAATCATACACACACAAATGGAAGGTGGGTCCATGTCTGTTGAATCATCACAGTACAGGAGGTAGCAATGTTGACGGAGGATACATTACCCTGTAGTAGTCGTCCATGACACCCGTGATATCATACCACAGTCCATGTGTCATGTATGTCAACACACATGTCCACCAATAGCAATGCATACAAACATGGCTACAGAAGACACATGTAGGGCCAACGCACATGAACAATCTGTACTGTGCATGCAGCAACCATGCATGTGCAGTGGCTGATGTCCATAATACAGCTGTGCCCATCTACAACATGCAGTCACAATGCAGCCCCATCATTGACACCTGTATATGGTGACATACAGACAGTACAGTTGGTTGTACATCACGTATGGAGGGATCTGTGTACATAAAGTGGTGATCCACCTGTGTAGATGTATGTGTGCCGGGGATGACTCACAGGTTTGTGACATGCCACCCTACCATGCCATGTGTAAACAGTACGCTATGTCACTGTTACTTGATGGCGATGACTTAATGCATGATGACTTAACGCATACACAGTGGTCAGGTGTACCCAACTGTATGTCACGTGACACCTGTATCACTGACATCCTCCCGTGCGCACATAGCCACACATTTGCCAGATATAGCATTGGTACACATACTGCGGACAGTACCGCTGCATGTCTGTCAAACGGATCATCATATGGCAGGTGTATCATTCCCAACACTGCCATGTGTGTCCGCTTGTGTGACCACACATGCCACATATGGTGGGGACTATGTCCCAGATGTAACACATCCCTGTACACCATTGTAGAGATCTGTACATACTGCAGTGTGGAAAGCATGAGGTCGGCAGGTTTGGTTTATCACACACATCGGCTATCCATACACACATATCTGGTCACCACAGTGTGTGTGTGTGTGTGTGTGTGTGTGTGTGTGTGTGTGTGTGTGTGTGTGTGTATGTATGGCTGTCTGATGCTTGGTGTGAGGGTGTATGCTGCCATACTGTGGAAACAAGATCACTAACCCCTCATGGTGATGCAGTCTACTACCCTGTTGTTGCCATCGGTCCCAGCCATACTGGGTACCTGCGCATGTCCCTTCTCTGTGCCACATCGTGTGGGTGAAAAGTACTGCGAGGGTGATGACCACATAGGCAAGGGTCCACACATGAACACTATGGGGTGTGTTATAGTGCTGTAGACCTCGTGAATGTGGCCATGTTCCTGTACTGTGACAGGGTTATTACTGCTACACAGTGTGGCCTCATGCTATCAGGTGGCCTCTAATGTCATCATTGGCCTGACCGCTGTGTACAACCCCTGCACCATGTCAACATACCTGTAATGTTTCCTGGTATGTATGTCACATCTCTGTCTGCTGTAGCCTGTTCAATTGACCACATGCTTCAGGTACAGTATATGTGCAGGCATCTGTGTCATGTTTGGACATCTGTGTCATGTTCGACTGTCCAACAGTCAGGTTGAGGGTACGTTTAACATGCTGATATTGCCATACGTGCCTGTGAGTATTCCACAGTTACACATGGGGGACTGCAAACACCACTACCTGTAGGCACATGCCAGTACACCATAGGAGGGAACCAGGGCATTACCAACATGCTGTTACTGTTGTAACTGAGACACATACTGTGAACATATCACAATGCATGCTGCACCTGGACTACATGGTATGACTGGTGCATGTTGACAGTACACCACTGATGTCACATACACATCTCTCAGTATTCACACACGTCCAGTGCCACATACCCATCCCTCAATATGCATACACTAGTAATGTTAGATACACCTCTCACATCTCAGTATTCACACATGACCGATACAACATACACATCCTGCAATATGCATACACAAGTAATGTTAGATACACCTCTCACTATTCTGTAAACTCTGTGCATCAGACCATATCAGCATATCCCTGCAACGATGGTGTGGATGACAGGGATGTGGTACAGGCTTCATCATATGCACAGGGTGGTACTGTTTGCCAGGGGCATAGGCTGCTCCAATGGATGACATCATGTGTGCGGGTAAGAGCCAGTGATTTGAATGGACATGTCTGTTCCTTATGCATGTGGGTGTTGTGGAGCCCTGCAGTTGTGTTAGCTGTGTGCGTGTATGTGTACACACAGTTCTGTCATTTGTGAGGCCTACACAAGGGCAATATGGACAGCTCCAGATTGTACAGACCAAGTTGTACAGCTTACTGTGCCTGCCAGGGGTTGCACGGGCACTACCAGGCAGAGGTACAGAATGGCTACTGTCCAACGACACATGGCCACTGGAACTGTGTCCCTGCCGGGAACATCCAGGGCCACGCCCACGTGGCCTGCTGTAACCTGGTGTGGACATCGCAGCACCAGCTGCACTGCTACTGCTACCAGCATTATGGGAGTGGCCATGTGAGGTGGCATGCTCACGTTGACCTGCATTAGGTGGTGTAGCTGGCCTATGTCCATGTGTCCTATGCCTCACCCCTATCAGATGTTCCAGCACAGACAGCTCATGCTCATGGATCGCCAAGCCACGGTCGAGGATTCTGACCATGTCACCCAATCACCTGTCCAGAACTTCAGCAATCTGCTGTTGAGCACCTGCCAATGCCTGGATGTTGTTGTTTAGGGTACTGATAATAGCCCTCTGCAGCCTCTGCCCTTATCTGTTCTGCTGTTCAGCATGTGCCTGTGCCACCATTACAGTCTGGAACATGCTTCTAGTGATCCCAGCTGCTGTGCTATGTCCTACAGGTGCATGTCTGCCAGAGGTCCTCCTACGAGCAGCAGCAGCCACATGCCTGTGTGGCACATCTGCAGTTAGTATACTGACACCATGGTGTGGAGACACACCTTCTGTAGCCATCACACGGTCCTGTTCAACGCTAACAAATGCTGACTGTCCTTCCTCTATGGCCACTGTAGATGCAGTATGTTTTGGCAGCTGAACTGTTTGTGGGAAGAGGGGGACATAGCTGGGATGGCAACCGTTGGCACAGATTCCACCCTTGACATCCCTGCCTGTACCTCGTGCATATGTTCATCACTGCTAGCATCTGTGGGGACACTATCAGATGGACCGCAGGAGGGTAACGCACCTACATCACCTGTGAATGCAAAGAAATACTCTACATTATAATAGACACACACACACACACACTGACACACACACACACTGACACACACACACACACACACACACTGACACACTGACACACACACACACACACACTGATACACTGACACACACACTGACACACTGACACACACATGGACACACACACACTGACACACTGGCGCACACACTGACACACAGACACACACACACTGACACACCGACACACACACTGAGACATCATGCATGTGAGATGACAGATGGCATGCAGCATGCTTGTGATACAGCTGACAGCATGCAGCTCAGACATCAATAGTGTTTGTAAGCATACCCGCTGGAATGCACACTATAGCAGGCAGGTGTCATATCATTATCCATGCAATTCACTCGATCATGGTAGTATGCATGCATCCCCATGATACACCATGTGGACCAGAACAGGATAACAGTACACATGGCTGATGTGACCTTGACATGTAATCTGCTGACATGTACTTTAACATGCATGCATGCCTGACACAATGGTGTCATGACACATGTACAGCATCGTACTGAGTATCACATTGCAGTGTTGTCCATATGCCCTACACATAGAATATATGTTGTGCAAATGTGCATGGACATGGTTGGGGACTGGGCAGTCTACATTGCTGTACAGTGTGATGTACAGACACTGTGCCATTGCATGGCATCATGAGGTGTCTATATTGCTTAACAGTGCATGTTATGTACACATTGCATATCCAGAACTGCATGCATACCCATGACATACCTGTGGATTGTGACCTATGATGCTGAGGTGTATACACACCCAAACATGCTGTGTCATGTGACAGGTCACTGGAGGACATACAGATGACACCCCTGCATGATGACTACAAAGTGTTAGCTGCCTGGCAACCATGTCCACACATAGCGGACCTGTCACGTCACCATTTCACACATGACATTGATGTACCACACACACATGGTGCACAGCTAACAGTGATGTCCTACGGCAGGGGGGAAAAGTACAGTGTCTGTGGCCTGGTGTCACTGTCAGTGGAATCTGTGAAGGTGACTACAGTCATGCTATGACACAGACATCGTGTTCAACACATCTTATGAGGTACATGTCACTGACACCTCCACTAGCTGTGCACAGGCATTTAAGATGTGCAGTGTACCACATCACCTGTACAATCGGTCTAGTATGGCTGTACTTGGACCATGTGTGGACAAAGTGGGACAGGGTGTATCCACATCCCATCTTCTGTGTGGTTACGTGTCTCTGGCCATCCCCCATGGCCATGTGTGCACATGTGTTGGTCATGTATGTGATGGCCATCTATCACACATGTCTGTGTTGTCCCATATAACATACACCCATAGATGTTGGTTATGTCACCATCCACAGGGCTATGCAGACAACAGGTGTATGTGTGGTATGTGGGGTATGGGTTATGTGAAATTGTGACAATATTGCAACCAAAACGCTACATGTTTCAGACATGTCGGATGGAACATCACAATGTGTGAAACCATTGCAGGGGTATATAACACAATGGTGATGCCTGTGGTCTGCCATATCACTGCTCACTGTGTGGTACTGGTTTGTGCACCACACATGTTGTTCCACTGTATAGTACATATGCCTCCATTGTAGAACACCTCCGCCATTGTATGCACAGCTGGACACACATGTAGCAATGACAAATACTGTAGTTTCATGTCTGTGTATCATTTCAGTTGTATATATTGCACATGGGTGGCCTGTGTGGATGATGGGTGATGCGACCTGTATATCCATGTATTAACTGGCCACATGGTGAATAGAGCTATGCTTTGACATGCCTGATACTGATGATAGACTCACCTGCAATGGACTCTTGTCTGTGTGGCACACCAGAGGTACCTGTATAGGGTGACACAGCAGTATGAACATTATCCATGACTGTATGATAGCCACAGGATGCACAGTGCAGGTTAACACATTCACCTGTACAATAGCATATAGTCAGCACATGTGTGCATACCATACCTCTCAACCTCTTAGAACAATAAATGTGGACAAAGCCTACTATGATGGGGGACATATAGGGACAACTGTGACATATTGCTCTTACTAACCTGGATATTTAATAGACCAGTCGGTTTGCATGCACATGTGTTTGCAACAGAATGTGCAGTCATAAACACTACTGTATGTCACCATTTAATGACTCCTTTACTCAGCTATTTGCCAGAAAGGGACAGATATTAAGGGGAACACACCGACAATATGAGGCAGACATCTGGACATCCTGCAAATACCCATACAGTTCAGAGGTATGGTGCCTACACAGGGTAGCATGAAGCATGTGTGTCCACATACCTTGCATATGTTGTTACATTACATGATGTACACTGACACATGCATGTACGTGGGATATACTGGCCATATGTTCAGTATTGACTTACCAGGCAACTCCAGGCTCATTGTTTGGGAGACACCCACCTCCACAATGGCAGCTACTGTTTGTGGGGGCTGTTCCGAGGGTGTTCCCAGACTGGCCAGTAGCTCCTCTGTGTGTGTGAGTGGAGGCTGGGTTGGTGGCCCACCACCCGTACCACCTTGTTCCCTGGCGATTGCAGTGGCATGCTGTTTTGCATGACGTATGAGGTCCGTGCAGTGTCTGTGCACCTGTTGGTAGGTGTGGTTGTGGCCACCCACTTCGTTTGACCCTCCTGCGAAAATCCTGCCACAGGTCATCCCGCTGCTGTGCATGCTGTGGCAAGTGGCTAAATAACACCTCATAGTTCTCATGGAGGTACGGTATTACAACATCATCCTCCTGTCGGCTATATGCTGGTAGGTGTGTATGTGGCATTATCTGTAAGACATGATGAAGGTGACAGGTCACATTTACAGACATGTACAGTGATACTGCTGCACATACATTCTAGTACATTTGCACAGTTATCTTTGCAAATCAACATGACACAAACACGACTGGCATGTATGTGTCCCACACATGTAACACCCAGTATGCATTGGATATCATCCCCATATATGTGTGTCACCTCATTAGTGTTCCTACTGCATGTGACGTCAGTCTCCATGTGGATATGTCTGTTTGCATGCACTGGTGTTCTTACCTATCTACCCATGCCTGATGTGTCCACGGTAATGCCATTAACCTAGATGCTGTGGATATGTCACATACCTACACAGACATAGCCTTACTCAACTTGGGCAGTGACAATGCACCAAGTATGCATGGAAACCTGAACATGCATCTGTTTTTCCATAGACATCTACACTGCACAGCTGTTCAACATCCTGCCACGGATCACCTGTGTTGCACATGTGATAGACATGGGACAATGGCTAGTCAGACATCATTCGCAGGTAAGGTTATCATCTATAGCATGTACGGGCTGGGTTTCCTAGCTGTATCCGACACCCATTACGCCACCACGATGGGCATCAGTGACACATTATTGATCCAGATAGATGATACTACATCTACCATACGGCCATCACACCATGTATGGCAGGGATGATATGTGCAGCTATGTGGACAGGGCTGCATGGTATGGTGGGAATATGTCACAGGTATGGCACAGGGATCTGTCCAGCATGTGGCCATCCTAGTCCTGGGACAGTGGTTGTCCATGACGTATGTCTTTCAGATCAGGCTATGGACATGTAGCATGTCTAACAGCATAGTGTGGCATATGTCTGTATGCAAGGTGGATAGCATGCTGCATACTGGAGGTGAGTATTGTGAAGGCTGGTATCAGCCATCCACGCATGGGCCCTAGCCCTGGAGGGTGATGTGTATTCCAATATTGGTCACACGGTTGCTGTGTATGCCTGTCCAATGATCTCCGTGCTACTGGATACTACCCTGTCTTGTCATGGGTACCTCGGATGACTACTTAAAGGGCCAGGGAGATGTCTCCAGCTCAGGGAGGTGTACTACACTACACCATCCCTAACAGTGTCCATACTGTTGACCACAGCCTGGGTGTTTCTTAATGGGTATGGGGGTATTCCCCTAGTGGTGTCATTGCTGATATCATCCACCAGAATGTGCACATATGTCACACACATCACACACACAACCCATTATGTATGTTGTTCACAACACTGTGACAACAATTGCCCATAGGTCATGGCCATTCACATCATCACATACACAGATGGCTGACATTTGTCTGTGTGGTCTGGGCTACACTGTGGGTGGGGTACAACACATTAAGAAAACACCAAAAGCCAGCAAGATGGTATCACCATTTATTCAGAGGCACAAAAGGACAAAACATGTCCAATTCAAAAACTCATACTAGTTTCGGCACCAGCCTTCATCAGTGAGTGAAAATCCTTCAGAAATACATAGTCAACGTCAGTTTAAATCTGTGAATAAACCAATGACAATACAAACATTTGCATAAAGCTCTCAAATAAGATTTAAAGCAACATAACACTGCTCAATAAGGAAAATTTATATATATCCCCATACAATACAAGTATAAAAAATATATAGTTCTGATAATGAACTAAAGTGTCATGAAACAAATAATTACATATTATCATATGTTAATATGATATGGTCTTGAATTGCAAAGGGAAAAATATATAAATAAAAATATCATGTACATATGACCAAATGATAAGATGGTTTATAAATGGTCATTAAGACCTGGGGGAAAGAGGGCTCCTAAGTGTGTGATCCAGTATTTTTCCTTATGGCTCAGGATACCTTGCCATCCTGTCTGGTTTTGCCTATTCCCTGTAATTTTATCAATGATTGTAAACATAAACTTGGCACTGGGATGTTTAACTGTATGTAAGTATAGGGCATTAGATGCCTTGTGGTTCCGTATGTCGCTGCGATGTTCCCAACATA
>NC_056741.1:1867637700-1867663019 GCF_019279795.1 Protopterus annectens | reverse complement strand
ATAAACAAAACTCTAACTAATAATGCAAATTAGCCCTGAACAAACAACAATTTTGACAGAAAAATAGACTACCTAGCCTGAACCAGAAGACAATCTCGATGCTGCAAGTGGCAAACAAGATCTGGGTAGCTACTGCTATGCATGTTGGGATAAGGGGTTAGCCTCGAGCCAGTAAGGACTCTTCGAGCTTTAGAAGTGGCTGAGTTGGACCAGAGATCGGCTCTGAACCCAACCAGAAAAAAGGAAGATGAGATGGACAACATAACATCATTGTTTTAGAATGTGCATATCTACTACAGGTGAAATAAGTAATCAGGGCCTATTTTGTATATATTTCGGGGAACTTTAGATAAAACAGCAGCTGTTCAGCTGGTGATGGTGGAGTTTACGGGGGGGTGTCAAGAAGCGGTGGCTGAATAGGTGTGGGGACTACAGATGGGCTTGCTGTTAGGTTATGATGTTAACCACCATTGTGTTTCACTCCTGACAGCATACATTATGGATAAAAGGTAGGGCAAGTAGGCTTACTGTGAAGGCACGGGACAGGAAGGGGGGGTCTGATATTATTTACTAATATTTGTCTCCTTGTGTGTTGTACGGTTGTGCATACTTTCAAACTGGGGGGTTAAGTTCTGAAGTTGGCAATGTGTCACTCTGCTGTTTGGTGAATTAGGATGGACTATCTTTCTAAAATGTGCATCCACAGTCATGGTTGTGATGTGGAAGTGCCTTTTAGCATATGTTGCTTTGTTATTGTTAAGTGAGAAAGTTATTTTCAGAATGTTTTCAGTCTGTTGTGATATTGTTGGAGGGGGAATTTATTCTCCAAATGTTTCTCTCTCTGTTGGTATTGGAGGGATGGAAAGGTAATTTCCAATGATGCTTCACTGGTATTACTTGATAGGGGGGGGGTCCTTGTTTTTATTCAGTGGATGAGGTTAAATCTGACGGTGATTATATGTAATGCCCTGCATTACACATATAATCTATCTTGCACAAAACATACACAGGATGTTGTTCTGACCCTGGAGTGGGGTTCTATGCTGACATGTATTTGTACCACTCTACTTGGGGCCATCAAAGTGGGTGGTACTGACATATTCAGCGATAGGATGGCCTACAGTGGACTTCAAACTCATTTTGTGGTGCATGCCTACAAAGGTCAGGGAGTTCACACCAGCTGATTATGGCCCTGCTGCTAACATTTGATTTGTGTGCTTGTCAGAGTATGTCACAGGGAGGATGGGTGACGTTAAAAGCAGACATATACATAGGTAATACATGTAACAGTTAAATAGAAGGGGGAAGACAGACAGTGTATGCTGGAAAACAGCTGTGGCCATCTTCATGTGTGTTTACGGCCATACATGTGATGTTGGGAGTCCATGACTCACAGAACACATCAGGATGCAGCCATCAAGTCAGACTGCAACATGTTTCACAGGTACATGACATACACCTACAATCAGCTAGATGCACACAAACAATCAGCTGCAGACTGCTGCCTCACATTAGGCACCCTGACAGGTGACCTGCTCTTTCTGAGGGTTGGGTGTTGCACAGACTGTGATATCTATGAACCATGTGCTGAGCTGCTGTAATATGGGGGCAGCGGATATCACATACCAATAATTTAACGTACGTTTTTTTCTCACATTTACAAAGCAGGGTGGCTCAAACAGAGAGGGAGGATGGAAAAGTTCTTCCAGGCAGAAACTGACATATTTCTGCAGGCCTAACATGAACATGGCTGGGGGAGCCTCTTTAAGGACAAATATTACCAGTCCTTCTGCCAATGTATCTGGAAGGACCCTGCTGCTGAGGTAAGTTCTGCCAGTACCCATAATAGATCACAAGTATGTTGTAGGGCCACCATGATCTATCACACCCATAGTAAGTTAACCCAGCTTGCACTAGAAGGGGTGGTCATGGGAGCTGGTCTGCCTAAACAGTAAATGACACAGAGTAGATCCTAGTATCTCTATTTTGGGGACATAACAGCTACCTCAGATCCGGTGAAAGAACTGACATTGATGCAGAACTTCACTGACCAGTATGGGTTAGTAGATGATGCTCCATATGGGTATTCCCATATATCTAAATCTATAAGGACCCTGCTGTTCAAGTTCTGCCAGTACCCATAACAGGTTACAAGTATGTTGTAGGGCCACCAACATGATCTATCACACCCATAATAAAGTAACCCAGCTTGCACTACAAGGGGTGATCATGGGAGTTGGTCTGTCTAAACAGTAAATGACACAGAGTAGATCCTAGCATCTCTGTTTTGGGGACATAACAGCTCCCTCAGACCCAGTGAAAGACAACATTGATGCAGAACGTCATTGACCACTAGGGGTTAGTGGATGATGCTCCATATGGGTATTCCCATATAGCTATATCTATCTCTATAAACATATATATATATATATATATATATATATATATATATATATATATATATATATATATATATATATATATATATATATATATATATATATATATATATATATATATATATATATATATATATATATATTCACTTCAGAAGCTCAAAATACTGAAATCTCAATTTCAGTATCTCGAGTCCAAGAAGTGGAATCCACAAAACAACAAAAGCTAAAACCAAATTCAAAACCTCGAATACCGGAAGTTTTACTACACACACACACACACACACACACACACACACACACACACACACACACACACACACACACACACACTCCACCACACGCACACGCAATCACTCTACTACATGAGAAGTGGGGCAAGCCCCACTGAACTAATCTGAGCTCTCACCCCCTACTTAAATACTCTCACTCAAAGTTCGCACTACAAACACACACAAACCACCAGCACACAAGCTACTTTCTCTTCGCACATACACATCACAGCAACAAAACACACTGACACGCACCACAGCACCACAGCCCCTACCCAAACCCCTTAATACACACACACACACACACACACACACACACACACACACACACACACACACACACACACACACACTCTTACCTGAATACATAACCATAGCGGAACTTTAGAAGTGTGAAATTCAAAACCTCCGGTATTCCTGGTTTTGAATTTCGCGCTTCTAAACTTTCATTATGTGGATTCGGCTTGGGCTTGAAATACAAATTCGAGATTTCAGTATTTCAAAGCTTCTGAACGAAACCCATATAGATACATATATATATATATATATATATATATATATATATATATATATATATATATATATATATATAATATATATATATATATATATATATATATATATATATATATATATATATATATATATAGATATATACACACACATACACACACACACACACACACTTCTAGACAGATATATATATATATATGTATATATGGATCTAGGATTTTGGATCGCAAGATCAAAAGCCCAAATCCATTACCACTAAACACACTTTAACAAAACTGCTTTCTTCGAAAAAACACTTTCATTAAAGTATGTTAAAAAAACCACAAACTCTACTTGAATGCAGACCCCCCTGCACCCCCCCCCCCCCACCTTAATATTCTCACTCCCAGGTCGCACTACAGTGGGGAAAAGGGAATTTTAAACACGCACCGTGATACCAGAAAAACAAGCATACTTACACAAAAGTGCTGCTTCAGTAAACAGCACTTTCGCGCAAATATGCTCAGTAAATTGGGATTCGGTGAAAGATGCAGTCGAGCATCTGTACTGATCCCATACATATTATATACATATATATATATATATATATATATATATATATATATATATATATATATATATATCATAGCTCTCAACCTTCCATTTCCAAAATGAGGAACACTACCCTTCATAATGTGGAACAAATGAGCAAAATGTGGAACACATACTCCTGGCTTACTCACATCTTCTCACATCTTCAACTAGGAATGTTATAGGAAGGTTAAAATATATTGTTTTTTCGTATTAATTCATTAAAATATCTTTTTTATATGATTCATTTCTATTTACCATGAATATTAGTTAAAAAATTCCTAACGCTGAATGTGTGCCAGACCCTTTCAATGTGGAATTTTGAGGAACAAACCTTTTAAGACCCCCAAATGAGGTACATTCCTCGTAATGAGGTACACCTGAAAAGGTATGAGTATATACATATATATATATATATATATATATATATATATATATATATATATATATATCTATAGAAAGAGGGATACATAATGTAGAGCAACATGCCATGGTCAGAAGCAGACAAATACTGTGTATGCTAATTTTGTTCACACAAGCACTTCAGGACTTTAGCTTGATGTCAATTGGCACAAGGTATGTAGCCTACATTGTTTGTACACATTCTGTATTAAGACTGTTGGTCATTGGGATCTGCGAGTGTCATGAAAAAGCACAGATGCACCTGGTTGTCTGTTTTCACAGATGCTTTGGTCTCTGAATTCATCACCATGGATGTTGGCATGCTTTATTTATGGGAAATATCGGAGCCTGATGCTGGCTACCACAACTGGACACATTCTGCAGACAAGATGGCACCTTACACTCAATAATCATGTGGAACCAATATGCATCTAAAATCTTATCACATCTCCAACATTTTATTTTCTCTTTCCTATAAATCAATGCAATTTTGTATGATGTTAAAAAACTTCTATGCGGATGTTTCCATGTAAAAATTCTCCAGTAAAATGATGAGGTTGTGTACCATCATCTGAGAATATTTAGTTGTTGATTTGTGTTGAATATTCACAATACGAGGAATCAAAAACTAAAAATTCAGCTCTTAAAATCTTATAAAATGATTGATAAATAAAACTTTTTTTTTAATCCTCCACATTATTAATACTAAAGAAAAATTCTGAAATTTTTGGCAATGGTTTTGTATTCTTTTGGTAATAAATTCCTTGGAAATTTGTATACGTAACCAATTGTTTTTATTTATATTGATTAGCCATAAGTAACTTATTTCTAGTTAAGAACTGATGCCAAAATTTTAAATTGCTTTAAGATTTAACATTTTGCTAGGATTAAAAGATTCCAAGCAACCACTGGTACAGGCTATAGGAAACAATGGAAAAAATAAATGTCTAACCAAGTAATTGCTCTCCATCACTTTCCTAAACATAGTTAAAATATGGTTGACACTAGGAATGGATAAAGAAGAATTTGTGGTATTCATACAAAAGGATTTTAGTACCCAATATATTTTATTAATATCTAAATAAATATTAGCATACATTTCATATTCAATGCTTGATATTAAACTTGTTTCATGTAATGATTTCCAGTTTGAAGTATAAGAAGTGTTTAGCCAAAGACTCACTATACTGATAAGTGCTGATTTAGCATATAATTCAATGTTGGGAAATCCAATCATGTTTTCTTCTCAGCTTTTTATATGCCAGTCTAAAGCTATTCTAGGTTTTTGAGGGAAGCTCAAGAATTTAATTAAGACTGAGTTTATCTGTTTAAAAGTTATTTAGGTGGCAGAATAATCAATGACTCTGTATGAAATAGGATTTTTGGTAAAATAATCATTTTTATCAATGTAAGCCTTTCCTCCATAGTAAAAATATTTTATTCTAATGATCAGTTATTTTTAGAATTATGTTAATTAAAGTTTTATAATTTGTAAATATAGTATCTTTCCAGGTAGTTTTTATAATGATTCACAAGTATTTAAGTTGTTTGTTCTCCTACCCAATTTCTCTATAATTTTTTTAAAAAGTATTTTTTATTTATGAGTACCGTTTCCATTTTATCTTGATTGAAATTTAAACCAGAGAGCTTTTCAAAGTACTTTATTGACTCAAGAATATGCTCTAATGAAGAGCTTATGTTATCGTTTGTTAATAAAATGTTGTTCGCAAATAACTGGAGTTTTGAAGTGTAATTATCTTTTAATGATAAACCTCATATATTTGTATTATTTCTAATAAATGTAGCAAAGGGCTGAATAAACAGTGCAAACAATAGAGGAGATAAAGGACATCCTTGCTTTATTCCCTTTAGTATTTTAAATGAACTAGATAAAAAGAACCAATTTTAATGAAATATAATGTATTATTATATAACTTCATTTTTAGTTCTATAAAATCTAAAGAAAAAATGTATTCCTTAAGTATCTTGTATAAATATGACCAGTTGATGGAATCAAAAGCTTTATCAAGGTATAAGCTTATGATTGAGAGTCCTTTCTTATTTTTGTTAGGAACATCTATAAAAGTCAAAAGTCTGATGAGGTTTTCTTGCACTATAAAGACAGTTTGACTGTCTTCAATTAAATTAGACATCTCATTATTTAATAGTTTTGCCATTATGGACATAAACATTTTGTAATCAACATTTAAGAAAGAAATGGGATGACAAGGAGACCATATCCCTGAATCATTTCATTCTTTCAAAATAGGAGATATCAGTGAGAATCTCCGGGGGGGGGGGGCATTCAACTTGTAACCTCTTCAAATTAATTCAATAAAATATTTAAGATGTTGTCTGGAATTAATTTATATATTTCCAGGATTATGCCATCTAGGCCCAGAGCTTTTATTTTTTTTTTAATTTTTAATTTGTTCTTTTAGTTCCTTAAAGGAAATTGATTTATTCAGCCTAATATTTTGCCCCTTTGTTAATTTACCTTTTATATTGTCCTTCAAAAAGTTATCCTTTAAATCACTATTTTGTAGAGTTGATTTACTGTTTTTATCTAATTCATAATGACTTTGAAAAGATTCTAATGTCTTTTAAATCAGTTTCTTTTATGTGAGGGTTAATTTTATATGCAATCTGACTAATATGATTTATATTATTTAATGTTTTAGCTCTAACAGCTAGTCTATGTAATGTTTTAGGATTAAAAGAGCATGACTGTAATTTAAGTTTTTCCAAATTAACTGAGATTTTGTGTGTAATACTTCTAAATATTTTTATTTAATGTTTTCAGCTCAAAGTTTACAGTCTTATAATTAGGTCTTAGGTTTAATTTTAATTTATCAATGTTGGATTGTAATATACTCATTTCTTTATCCCATTCCTGTTTTTTTTTTATAAATAAGTCTTAATTCTACCATATAGATATGCTTTTAAGGAGTCCCATAGAATAACATCAGAAACGTTGCTGTTGTTAGTAAACTCATCAGAAACTTTGCTGTTATTATTAAACTCAATAAACATATTTAATTCCCTTAAAAAAATTCCTCATATCCTTTAATCTTTGTAATATAAGCTGGGATTATCTGTCAAAAACAGATGACTACATTTAATATTAAAATTAAAAGTTATAGCATTATGATCAGACAACAGGCATGACAGTATTGATACTTTGTCAATTTTAGAATGTAATTCGTTAGATGCAAAAATTTTATCTATATTTGTTTGATACCAAATCTGAATGAATAGTGAGTATAACTAAGGGAATTTGCCAATTTTTAACTGTATACATTTTTTAAATTCATCGTGTTTGTGAAATAATTCAATTGTTTAGCAGAGGCTGATATTCTAGGGTTTTTTTTTGTCTTTAGTAGTATCTCTTTCAGAAAGCATACAATTAAAATCTCCAATAAATAAAACATCTTTTTTTGCATATATTTATAATGCCTAAATATTTTAGCTATTTTAGAACCTATTCCAGGTATCCAACAATTACAAATGTATAATATTTCTTGTTAATTTCAAGTACTGCCAAACTCATTACACCAGTTTTATCAGAGTATCTAAGATTTTAGGCACAGAAGTAAATTTCTTCCAAAGCATAACACTGGAATTATAATAAGAGTCTGCTAGGATTGAATAGTCTTTTAATAACAACTTAGTTATATCTTTTTTCAACAAGTGTCTATTGTAAGAAAAAACTATACTAGCTTTATTAATTTTATATATTTAAATAACTTACCTCTCTTCATAGGACTATTAAGACCACTTACATTCAATGAACGACATTTATACTTCAACGTCTTAAACATAAAACATCTCTAAAACAATTAAAATATGATTTTATACAAGAAATTGTATTGTTATTGACATATTGCCTTCTGGCTCTTTTACTTTAAGTCACACCTTATACTACTAGATTTAGAATACAAATCTGCAAGCAGATTGAAAGTGATAAAAGCAATAATTTCACACTCCCTGAGCTTAAAACCTATGTAGTGTTTTTTTTAACTACAGCTGCCCCTCTCCAACTTCTCTAAGCACTCTTCACTGATTGTTTTTTTTATACCTGCTTCTCTTGGATGGTGTAGTCCCACCTTGCTCACTTTGCTCCCCTACCCTATCCCCATTCCCAACAACCCCATATCAATTACTCTTATAATCACAAACCACACTCACAACCACTCCTATAACTCAATTACCCAATCAAATCAAACATAACACCCCCACTCTGACATACTAAACTACACCCAACACAATACATTCCCTAACCATCATTATTGGCACTCATACCCACAACAATATAAAATGCCCTAATGCATGTGCTCCACCATGCTACAACCACTATGTCTCACATTTTCCCGATCCCCCCTTTTCCTCCTATCTATCCTCTCCTCATATCAAACACACCTCCACTTTACCCCACCACCACCTTGGCAAACTGACTCCACTACCAGCCTGATTAAAGCTGAACATTCTCCTCTATCATCTTGTCACCTCTCCTCCACCACACCTTTCTCCTGTCTATATAATATTCACAGCTACAAAACTAAACAACGAAGGCCTGACAAATTACTCCACAAACTGAATAAACTCTATCGAAACCTAAAACAAATTCACTCATGTTGCGGTGACATTCATCCAAATCCAGGTCCCAAAAACAGCAACAATTCAAACCCCACAAACCCTAACCCTCTATATCTAAGACCTGCCTCATCTCTCCTCTTTCTAAAACATAAATATAAGGAGTATTCTTAACAAAACCCAAGACCTCCATGCCCTACTAGCCCTGTATAAGCCTGATATAGTAGTACTAACAGAAACATGGCTTAAACTTGAACATCACGATAATGCAATAACTGCCCCTGGCTACAATATTATACGTAAAGACAGGCCAGGTAAAAAAGGAGGGGGCGTAGCCATACTATACCAAAGCCACCTCTCCATTGAACAATTTGAATGCAACTCCCCTGAAGTCAAAGACATAGAATTAATTTTAGCCAAACTAAAACTCAACCCCAATAAACAAATAATTATTGCAGGAGGATATATCCCCCCAGGCAATAATACCAGTATACTGGAAAATCTACTTAGCTGGATGTCATCTTCCCTTCCACAAGAAACAATACTTTCAGGAGACTTTAACATTGACTGGGCTGAATGCACCAGCCACAATCCCTCTACCTACATTAACCTCCATAAGTACACCCAAATTATTTCCACCCCTACAAGAACAGATAAAACCTCCAAACGTCAATCCATCTTGGACTGGATTCTTCTATCTGACCCCACTCTCACCCACCAATCAGGCTGTCTCCCTGACAGTCTGAGTGACCATCAACCTACATACTTGATTAGACACCGGTCCCACCAAACAAAATAATCAATACTCAGAACTGTACATAACAAAAAAACCTTAAGAGCCCAAGACCTACCCTACTCACTACAGTGCTGTAACTGGTCCCCCCTCAAACGTCTATCACTAGATGAAGCCATAGAGTACTTTAACTCTACCCTCCTAAAAATCCTAGATTCCTACGGACCACCCAGAACCACTAGAATCAAAACCAACCATGCCCCATGGCTATCTAAAGATACCATGTCCCTAATGAAAGAAAGAGACAAAGCCTGGTCACACTTTCAAAAACACAAAACTACTGCCCAGTGACAGAAATACCAAGAACTCCACAACAATGCTAAAATACTGATAAAGCTAGACAAGACTTACTATTAAAAATCCATGCAGGAAAAACACGCCAACAACCCTCAGAAATTCTGGGCCTCATTAAACAACCTTCTTCACCCTGGTAAAACTACTACCCCCTTCCCCTATATTACCAAACACCCACAGTGACATCCCCACCCAGTTTAATAAATACTTCACTGAAACAATCCAAGCCCTAGCAAATACCCACAAAACTACTTCCAACCCTACAGAAACAGTAACCCCCACCCCCTCTAATATATTAAACAACTGCAGCTTTTCCCTGAATCCAGTCCCCACTACTACAATAGCTAAGCTCCTCAAAAAAGCTTAAAGCAACAACATTAGCAGCAGATAATCTCCCGGACGACTTTCTACAGATTACAGCAGAGGCTATAGCTTATCCCATGTCCATCCTCATAAACAGGTCAATAACCGAATGCAAAGTACCCCACTCCTGGAATATAGCACGCATATTATACCTTTGCTCAAAGGAGGTCAATCACTTGAGTTTACCAACTACCGCCCTATAGCAATTCTATCACCCTTATTAAAAATATTAGAGAGAGTCGTTCATGCCCAGATCATGCACTTCCTCCAAAAAAACAACCTCCTATCTACATCCCAGCATGGCTTTAGGCCTTCCCATAGCACCACCACAGCACTGCTCTCATTTTCCAACATTGTGAATCTACAAAGAAACAAAGGTCTTTTTGTATCCTCTATATTCCTTGATTTATCCAAAGTCTTCAATATGCTTAACCACAGTATGCTCCTAAAAACCCTAACTACCCTGAACATCAGCTCCTCTACCATATCCTGATTTTCTATTTATCAAACCAGCAACAGGCAGTCCTATGGAAAAAACAGTTGTCCCCCCTACTACCAGTAGCCATAGGTGCCCCTCAAGGGTCCATCCTCTGCCCCTTGCTATTTTCACTATTCACTAACCAGATAGCCACATCCTCACCTTTGGCCTGTATAGTACAATACGCAGATGACACCACTATTATATGTGCTGCACCCACCTTGATGGAACTAAAAACCATCACCCAAAATAACTTTTCCCTAGCAGAAGAATGGTTCACCAACATCAAACTTATTCTTAATCCAAAGAAAAACAAACTTATTATCTTTAGTCTTGGAAGGTCTCCTCTTGTATACAGTAACTTTGACATAAAATTGAAAGATAATACACTAATCACCCCAACAACTCACACAAAGCTTTTAGGAGTTGAAATTGATAATAACCTGAAGCACGACACACATATTGCCCAAACAATCAAGAAGGTCAACAAAAAAAAATTGGCCTCCTTTATAGGAACAAACAGTTTATGTCTAAAAATACAAAAGCCATGATTGCAAGAACCCATCTGCTATCCATCCTCATGTATGCCTCCCCTATCCTAACTAACCTTCGTAGCTCAGAACTAACCAAGATGGAATCTTGCTACAACAAGATTGCAAAGTTTGCTACCGAAGCCAACTATAGGTCTCATCACTGTTTGACCCTCAAGCAGCTGAACTGGCTTGAGTTCCCTCAACTCCTCCTCCTCAATCAACTCACAATTGCCCACAAGCTCTACCACCACTCTGAAAATAACCCTGCCCTTCATCAACTTATTCACCCCTACACCACATCCAGAACCTTAAGATCCACCTATCAGAACCACATAAATGTCATTAAACACAGAAATGAGGCAGGCAAATCCCTCTTTGCCTGCTCTATTGCCAGAATCTGGAATACACTCCCAAACCACATAACCTCCACAACCTCTACCTCCCAATTTAAAAGACTTCTCAAAACCCACTACACAACAAACTGGCTCTGCCCATGTCACCCCCAGGTTAAACCATAACTGTTCTCTGTTGTTGGGATCCCCTAACAAATAAAAGTTAGCTCACCATCACCCTATATCTACAGTATACCCTAGATCTAGGCCCCTGCCTAGAATGCTGTTAATCTTGTTCTACTAAACTCTTCCTGTATGTCCTCCTGAATATCTTGCTTCTTCCTGCTGAATAGCTTGCTTCTTCCTGTATGTCCTGCTGAATAGCTTGCTTCTTCCTGTATGTCCTGCTGAATAGCTTGCTTCTTCCTGTGTGTCCTGCTGAATAGCTTGCTTCTTCCTGTATGTCTTGCTGAATATTTTGCTTCTTCCTGTATGTCCTGCTGAATAGCTTGATTCTTCCTGTATGTCCTGCTGAACAGCTTGCTTCTTCCTGCATGTTCTACTGAAAATTATTGCTGTGTGTTAATGAGAAACTGCTATAGTAGGAAATGTGTGACTGTTGAACTATATTGTATTTTAACTTTCTCCCAGTGCATTCTGTTATGTTACAAAATGTGTGGCTCTTTAATATATATTATATGGAGATTTTCTCCGCAGGCCTCTGCTGGAAATGGAGCTGTGTCCAGTCAGACTTTCCTGGAAAAAATGTAAAATAAAAAAAATAAAATAAATAAACATTTTGTTATGGACAAAGTCACAAACATAACTAATAACAAACTAATTATAAAACTACTTACATTTCCTACCATGGAACAAGAATACTCCTGGTTTGATGAAGTAATCATACAAACCACTCTCAATCCACATCTTATTACCACCCAATCGCACTCTTTTTTATTGCTATTGAAATTCTACTAACCATCTACTTTTCAGGATCCAATTTCAATCTTTACAGTAATACTAAAACTTAAAGCAATATTTATTATAAAATAATCCAAATGAAATATTAAAAGTAAGTAAAATAAAATTAAAATAAATTTCCCAATAAAATATAATTATATAAATATATGTATAGTAATAATTATATAATTTCCAATTAAAAGTTAATTGCTATTTATTCAAAACAGTAACAAATTATAGTCTTTTTAGTATTTATATGTTTTTAAATATAACTCTATTTCCTCTAAAACAATAAATGTTATCTTCATTTATCTCTAGAAAGAATGTAATTCCAGAAACGACAATCAAGTGTCACAAAATAAGACTAATGTTTGAAATAAGTTAATTCTTATCATCATTACTGCTATTAACTTCCCACATGTATATGAGAGAGTACAGTCATTTATACAATAACTTAAAACAACTATATTTAGACCTTTTCTGATAATGTAGAATTATAGTTAGGGGGGGGGGGGGGCCAATAATCAAAATACTATCAGTTAGAATATTCCTAAATTAATTTAGTCTCAACTATGAGTATACTTTACTTTAATTAATTAAAATTTTTCTTACCCTTAAAAGTCTCATACAATTATTGCACAAAAATCATTTTCTCAAGTTTTATAATGTCATAGTAATAAATAATGAATTTCATATGAGGAGCTTGTATGACACAATAAGCACATCATGACATAGTACAGTCACCTTTTACATCAATATAACCCAATGAAAACAGTTTACTAAATGAGAAAATTGAAATACAATATAAGAAAAATTATGCCTTAATACATACACATATATATATATATATATATATATATATATATATATATATATATATATATATTATATGTTTTATATTTTCCCCCCTTCCCCTCCCCTATACTCACACACTAAAGGATACAAAACATTGTATCTTAAAAAACACTACTCAGACCTAATGTGATACAAGACATATAACAATTATAACAAACCTTAAACACTTCTAGTAAGTTTCTAAGTCAATTAAAATTAGGCACACAAAATCATGTTTTCACTATTTATGTCAGAAAAGAGTTCAATTTGTAAGAAATAATCAAAACAGTAACACAGAGAAAGAAGGTTGTCCCCACCACTACATATTCACATAGTAATGCTACTCATACACATACCACTAGTCATACACATAGCATGCATCAAACATGTAAATCCACATATGCGGAGGTTCTCTCAAAAAACTTACCAAAACACCAGAGACCTGCAAAACACAAGTCTACTACACCTAACAGAGTCCCCACAGTACCCATGACACCTAGCAACACCAGTGTCTCACCTTCCAAACGTGTAAGGTGTAACACTCAAAAAACAAGTTTTTTTTTATCATTGGAGACCCAATAGTGAGACACACAGATGTCCCACTCACCAGGTTGGACAAGGATAAAGTCATAGTCAGCTGCCTGTCTGATGCCAGGATCCACCAAATCATGCCTGCACTCTGATCTCTCAGCAACAAGTGTCACTATGACTCTGTCAAAGTTCATGTTGGACTCACCAGGTTGGACAAGGAAATGCACATGTGAAAACCAAAGAAGGCAGTGTTTCAATCTATCTTAAAAGATAAATTCACCTCACATCTAGTTAGACTGGACAACTCCATGAAGTTACTCCAGGCCCAGGTTACAGTGGGTAAGACCCCCATTCAAGTCCTAGCCAGTTACAGATCCCCTTCCATGGGTCACGACACCCATAAAGCCTACTTAACCAAAACTGAAGACAATCCAAATTTTACTGAACACAACACACTGGTTATGAGTGATTTCAATTATCCCACAATCAACTGAGAAACCTACTCTAGCCCATATTTGCTAGCCTCAAAAGTTCCTTGACTTTGGAATTCAAATGCCATGGAGCAAATTGTCCATACTCCAATGATAGGATCAAACATTCTAGATCTGGTCCTCACCATGTCAAACAGGTGCACTGTTCAAACTGTTGGACTCTCATTAGTTAAAACTGACCAGAAATCAGTCACCTTCAAACCAACACTAACACCAGAACTCACAAAGGGTGAAATCAGACTAAAATAACTTCACCACAGCAAACTATACCCTCCTAGGTGAAGGTATAAATGCATTCCAAGTGCCACCCCAAACTGAAAGTGGTAACTATGCAGAAGCTTACAATAAAGCAATGTACAATCACTTGCATGAACGTATAAACTCAGCCGTACCAGACAGAATCAAAGCTAGAACCTCAAATAAAATCAAGCTGCCCCGGTGGACTTCCAGCATCAACAAACTCCACAATAAATACAAAAAGTTGCTGTCCAAGAGGAAAAAGACCAAGAACCAACAATGGAAAAGTACCCTCCAAAGCCTTAACAGGGAAATAAGACAACTTGTCAAATCCCCCGGGAGCTCCTTTGAGAGAAACCTAGCAAGTAATACCAAGAATAACCATAAGGCCTTTTACAGCTATGTACGTAACCTAACGGGTAGGACCCAAGCATGTGCAGAACTACTGGCCAATGGTATCACACACAAAGATAGCAAACCTGCTAGCAAATTTCATTCTCTTATCCCCTCCTAACTTACAACAAACCCTCCCCTAAACTTCCCTATCACCTTACATATCTGAAGAGCAGGTCTTCAAAGCCCTGTCAAAGGCAAAGAACACGGCCTCTATGGGTCTAGATGACATCCCAGGCCCTTTTCAATTATAGCCTAACCACAGTCTTTGTTCCTCCAGAAAGGAGGACAGCTACAGTTATTCCCCTCCACAAAGATGGCCTAGCAATAGACCTGGGGAATTACAGACCAAGGCACCTGACCAGCCTTATCTGTAATGCCATTGAACATATCATTATGGACCTCATAAATAAAGACATAAGTGACCTCCAAACCCTGGATCCTACCCAATTCATTTTTGTGAAGGGCAGAGCCTGCTCATTAAATCTGGTGGATTTCTTTGAAAATGTGACCAGGGCCATTGATGAGGGCAAATCTGTGCACACAGCATATCTGGACTTGTCAAAGGCTTTTGACACAATCCCACATTCAGGCATTACCGATAAACTTAGCAAACTGAATGTAAACCCCTTTGTTGTGAGATAAGTTGCCAACTGGCTCACAAACCAGACACACACTATCAAAATGGATGATTCCACATCAACCAGCAGACCTGTAACTAGCTGGGTGCCACAGAGGTCAGTGCTGAGTCCCCTACTGTTTGATATATACTTCTCAGAAGTTCAGGTCAAAACTAAAGGGTTTTGGCTGACCAAGTTTGCAGACAACTGCAAACTAAGTGCAATCATTGAATCTCCAAATGATGTCAGTATACTCCAGGATGGTCTCACACAGACGAATGACTAGTGTATTAGTCACAGTCTCAAACTAAATGCAAAGAAATGCATCATAATTCCCTTCAGCACAAACAATGCCTCTTCACACTATCAAATCAATAACAATACCCTAAGTAGCCATGAAGTGGTATGGTGCTTGGGATCACAGGTAGACCGCGATCTTAACTTCAACCACCACATGTCTACCATTGTAAGGAAATCTTTTCACATAGCTCACTTGATTAGGAAAAGCATCACCTTGAGAGCAAAAGAAGTTATAACCCCCCCCCCCCCATATTCAGCACTTATCCGGCCCATAATTGAGCATTAAAAAAAAGTTATGTCTTACCATAACGTTCCATCTGTGTTGTTGATCTTTATTCATTCATTACTGATGGGTTATCGGTTCCATCCTCGGAACCAAGCCAGCCAATATCAAGCTTGCGTCAGCCAAAAACTCTCGAGCCAAGCTCCTACCCAGAATGTTCTGCTCC
Source organism: Protopterus annectens (assembly GCF_019279795.1). Classification (NCBI taxonomy): domain Eukaryota; kingdom Metazoa; phylum Chordata; order Ceratodontiformes; family Protopteridae; genus Protopterus; species Protopterus annectens. The sequence goes on along the minus strand of NC_056741.1, from coordinate 1,867,646,665 downwards.
CTGTTACCTCATATCGAGTTTGCAAGTTGATAGATAAAAGTAGAGGCTACCTCTGCTCATAACAGACCTACAAGAAAGGAGTACATGAGATCAACCAAGAACCTCCGGAAGGGGGGACGGAGGGTAGGAAGTAATGAATGAATGAAGATCAACAACACAGATGGAACGTTATGGTAAGACATAACTTCTTTATCTGATGTTGTTAATCTTCATTCATTCCTTACTGATGGGACAGAGTCCCCAGCTACCTGTATTCCTGGGTGGCCCTCATGGAAGGACATTCCTGAGCAACATGGAGCCAAAGGAAGCTCTACCTCTGGAGGCCAAGCCCAATTTGTAATGAAGAATAAAGGTATGAGGTTTGGCCCAAGTTGCAACTGAGCAAATATTGTTGACGGAAGCCTTAGCATGGAAAGCTGCTGAAGTTGCCATAGACCTTGTAGAATGTGCTTTGACTTTATAAGGCAAGGTGAGATTGTTTTTGTTGTAGATAAAGGTGATACAATTTATCAACCATGAAGCCAATGTAACTTCTGATAAAGGATGACCCTGTCTAAGTCCAGAAAAAGCCAGAAACAGCTGGTCCGATTTATGGGTAGATTCTGTTCTATCCAGATAAAATCGTATTTGCCTATGAACATCCAAGGAGTGCAGGCATTACTCTCCCTTGTTAGAATGGTTAGGAAAGAACACTGAGCGATCAATAGACTGGTTGATAGATCGCTCTGACACCACTTTTGGTAAAAAGGTAGAATTGCTTCTCAGTGATACCCTATCCTTACAGAAGACAAGATAGGGAGGTTTGATGCATAAGGCCTGAAGTTCTGACAATCGCCTGGCTGATGTGATTGCAATCAGAAACAAAGTTTTCCACAAGAGATATCTTATGTCACAAGAAGACGTAGGTTCAAAGAGTGGAGCTATTAAAGCTTGCAGAACCAAAGCCAAATCCCAAGGTTGTACGGGTTCTTTAAAGGGAGGTATTAGATGGACAACCTCTTTCAAGAAAGTCTGTGTGACATAAGTGAAGCTATCCTTTCAGATAAAAAGAATTATTATTTTGAACTTCAGCAATCAACCAAAAAAGAACCAAAAAAGTTCTGGTCTACTATCAATAATCTACTTACCCCAGGCAAAGTAGTTACACCCAACCCACAAAACTTAGACCCAGATAACCCCTCTTTAATAGCCAATAACTTCAATACCTTCTTTACTACTTCCATACAAAGTCTAGCTAACCACTTATCTCCTGATTCTTCCCAACTGCTCTTAAATAACATCGACAACTCCTTCCTCCCCTGCAACTTCAACCCATACCCACCTCCTACATACAATCTCTTTACAAAACTTAAACCCACTACCCCCTCAGCAGATAACCTTCCTGCTGAATTTCTTCAAGTAGCAGCTAAAGTAATCGCCTACCCTGTTTCCATCCTCATAAACAGATCTATAAAAGAAAGTACTTTTCCAGCAATCTGGAAGATATCTCATATCATACCCCTACACAAAGGAGGAAAATCCACTGATCTTTCCAACTTTCGTCCTATAGCTCTATTATCTCCACTAGCTAAAATCATGGAAAAATGTATACACAAACAGCTACTTAATCATCTCCTTCATAACAACCTACTAGCTAACACTCAACATGGATTTAGACCATCACATAGTACTACCACTGCTCTACTTTCTTTTACCAACACCATCAACTGTAATCGTAACAACAACAAACTAACCTCTTCTCTTTTCCTAGACCTGTCATAAGGCATTGACATGGTCAACCATACACTTCTTCTACACATATTAAAACCCCTTGCTTTGGATTCCTCTTCCTTAACCTGGTTCTCATCCTATCTTGAAAATCGACAACAAGCAGTACTCTGGAAAACTTCACTATCTACTTTACTACCTATCTCTTTAGGAGTACCACAAGGATCTATGCTAGGCCCACTCTTATTCTCTATCTTTATTAATGACCTCCAATCTTCTATCCAAAACACTACATGTATACAATATGCAGATGATTCTACCATTATCTGTACAGCCTCCTCTCAATCTGAACTCCAGTCACTCACACAATCTACCTTTTCTACCGTTGAACACTGGTTCTCAAAAAGATGTCTCCTCCTCAATCCAAAGAAAACACAACTACTACTTTTCTCACCTACCCACAAATCTTCTCAGCTAAACTTCTCTATTACTGCAACTGATAATTCCCTCATCTCCCCAGACTATACAACCAAACTATTGATAATAATCTTAACTATGATTATCACATCAATAACACTATAAAAGCAGTTAATAAAAAAATTGGTTCACTGTACAGAATCAAACCCTACCTTACACCAGAAGCAAGGACCACTTTAGCACAATCACACCTGATCTCTACCCTAATGTATGCATCCTCTATTTACACTAATCTCTAAAAGCAACCTGAAGAAACTTACTACATCCTACCACAATATAGCTCGCTTTGCCACAGCAACCCAGCATAGAACTCACCACTGTCTAAACTTAAAACACTTACACTGGTTAGAACTTCCTAACAAGATTATTTATCAACAACTCTTAATAACACATAACATTCTATATCAACCATCAAAAACACCAGCTCTTAGTAACCTCCTGACCCCCTATAACAACTTGAAACAGCTGCGCTCCGCTGAAAAGCTACAAGTTAAAACAACAAGAATTACTAATTCTGCAGGTAACTGCCTTTTTTCTAACTCAGTAGGCAAAATATGGAATAATCTCCCTTCACACATTACCTCTATAGGCTCCTTTGACCTTTTTAAAAAACATCTTCTTCGACATCTTAACAACTTTTGGCTCTGCTCTTGTACCAATCCAGACTAATCAACTTTCTACTATCATATTTCCTTACTTCAAAACTGCAATCTTTCTCTGTGATCACAAACGACTTAATGACTGAACAGTTTCTATTCAAAAAAAAAAAAAAAAATTTATGCCTTTCTGAATACATAGATAGCACCATATGTTTTCTATTACTTGATCTAGACTAATAAGTATGCATGGTGGCTCTTTGTCTATGTCACAAACATTGATTGTATATGTTAAAATTCTATAACCTTGTTTTAATCTGTGGAGCTTTTCTCCCCGGGCCTCCACTGAAAATGGAAATAATCCAGCTGGACTAGCCTGGTCAACAAATGTAAAATAAAAATAAATAAAATAAAAATCTTGAAAACCAATATGAAAATTTGAGATGGCAGCTAAATGTACACGGATAGTAGTGGCAGACATCCCAGAGTGGAAAAGATGTGATAAGTAATCCAATACCACCGAGATCAGGGCTGATAAGGGGTCTAATTGCTTATCTGCTACCCACAGAGAAATCTCTTCCATTTGTTAAAATAGATTAGTCTGGTGGATGATTTATGAGATGCAATAAGAACATTGCGAACAGGGGATGCAAGGTTTTCATGCCTGGCAATCATAGGAAGTGGAGAAACTAAGCTGTCAATTTCAGGGTTGTTAGATTGGGGTGAATCAGACCCTGTGGATGGGAGATCAATGTTGAGGATGGATTGAGGATCCACGGTTGATCTAGCAGGTGAGGCCAGAGGAAGGGGAACCAGACTTGTCGAGGCCAATATGAGGCAATGAGGATCACTTTGCTCTTCAACTGTCATGCTTTCTTTAGAAATTGAGAGATGAGGGGGAGAGGAGGATAGGCATAAAAAAGACCAGAGGGCCAAGAGTGAACTAGAGCGCCCCTTGATGACTGTTCCCATGGGGGGGATCAGGGCAAAGTAGTTGCTGCACTTGTAGTTGATTGGGGAGGCAAATAGGTCACAGCAAGGCTGGCCCCAGCGTTTGAAGATTTTTGCTGCTATCAGAGGATTGAGGGACCACTCGTGAGGCTGTAGAATGCCCCTGCTCAATTTGTCTGCTATCATGTTGGAGCTCCCGGGAATGTGCATTGCAATCAGAAAGTGGTTATGAGCTATCACCCACTGCCATATTCTCAAGGCCTCTCAGCATAACGGATACGATCTGGTGCCCCCTTGTTTGTTGATGTACCAGACCACTGACATGTTGTCTGATTGGATCGCAATAGTCCCTGACGGAAGGATGGAGTGAAATGCTTGCAACACTCAGTTCCAGGACATTGATATGTAAAAGGGCCTCTGTATCTGACCAGGTGCCTTGGACTGAGTTTCCCTGACATAGCCCCCACCCCACCCCATCAGGGAGGTGCCCATGGTCACCGTGGCTATCGGTTGATGGGGTCTGAAAGGGCGAGACCATTGCTGGGGATTTCGAGATGTCCACTAGAGTAAATATTGCTTGCACCTCTGAGTTACACTTATTTGAAAAGACAAGGGATGTTGAAGAGGGTACCACTGAGTGAGAAATAGCCATTGAAGAAGTCTCATGTGGAATCTGGCTAGAGGCACAATGATAATCAAAGCTGCCATTCACCCCAATAGCTGAAGTACAGATCGAGCTGGGGATTTGTGGTGACAGAGCAGCAGTTGAACTTGTCTTATTCTCTGAAGTCTGTGTTCTGGAAGGGATGCTGTGCAATTTCTTATGTCCAACAGTACACCTATAAATTCCAAAGACTGAGTTGGGGTTGTGTTGGATTTCTCCCAGTTTATAGTGATTCCCGGATTTCGAGCTGTTAAGAGAGTATATTGTAGGGCTTCTTCCAGTAGATGCTTCATGGGGCCGGTAAGGAGCCAATCATTTAGATATGGAATGCCCGGAATCCTTGAAGTTGCAAGTGAGTGATAACCACTGCCATGCATTTTGTGAACACTCTGGGGGCTGTAGCGAGACTGAAGGGCAGGGCTCAAAACATGTAGTGACTGGCTCCTATATGGAAGCAGAGGTATCTTCTTGAGCATTTTTCCATTTTTATGTGGTAATAAGCATCTTGAAGCTTGACAGAGCACATCCAATCATCTTCTTCCAGAAGAGAAAGGATAGAATGAACTATGACCATCTGGAATTTCTCTGTTTTTACAAATTTGTTTAGTGTACTGAGATCCAGAATTGGTCTCCAGTCCCCTGTCTTTTTTGGCACTAAAAAGAACCTTGAGTAAAATCCAGATCCTATCTGGTCTGGGGGGACCATCTGGATGACTTTTTTGTAGCAGCTTTTTGATTTTGTGTGCTGCTGTTTCCCATTGACTGGGTGGAACGTTGGATAACATGCTTGATGAGAATGGGCAAAGATGGAAGGGGATGTGATAGCCCCTGGATGTAATCCAGTGTACCCAAGAGTCGGTTATCTTTTGCCAGGCGGCTGGGTACAAGGAGAAACGACGTCCGACCGCTTCCAGAGGTGAGCAGCTGGGCAATGCTTCAGAAGTGCTGATAGGGTTGGGCAGAGAAAGAATCTCTGGAACCCCAGTTTCGCGGACCTCCTCTACCCCGACAGGGCTTCTTCCATTGGAGTTTCTCTCTGCCTCTACGGGGAAAAATTGGCACGTGCATCCCAGAAAGAACTCTGTGATTTCTTATGCTAGATCTTTCCTCTCCTCTGATTTCCGGAATAGAATCACTGAGGAGTGGAGCGCCTGACAGGAACGGCAGACAAGGTCTTGCCATCTTGTTTGCACCGTGCCAGCATATCCTTGACTTTAGGGCCAAACAAAATGGCGGCCTCTATGGGGGCATTCATGAAGGAAGCCTTAAAGGAGTTCACAAAGGCACATCCAAGCATGTCATCTGGCGACTACACCTGCACCTGCTGCTCTAACCGCCACTTCCATTGCGTGAGAAATAAAATGCAAGGAAGAGTTGGAAATGGACTCTAAGATGGCTATCTGAGAAGCCACATTATCACGGACTTCATTAGAAACAGCTCCTGCCAAGCTTTCAGAGAGCTGGTTGATAAGATCTCGCTGAAGCCTGGTAATATGTGCCAAATAATTCAAAGACCTTATGGCAAAGATCGATGAAGCAAACACATGCTTCCCTAATCTGTCAATAGCTCGGGATTCCTTGTTGGGTGGATGGACAGTTTGGCTCTCTTCTGCCAAATCTTTCTTAGTAGCAGCTGCCACCACCATAGCATCTACGGGAAGACCATGTGACCAGTGGGGATGATCAGTGGGGGGTGATAATATTTTATCTGGACTCTTAGGTATCGCTTCCGTGGTACCAGCAGCCTTCCATGTGCGCTGCACGATGAGTTGGATGAGCTCATCAGCAGGCGGGGTGACCCAAGAGGTAGGGGGCTGGGCACAAAAAGCCTGCAGGAATACGGATTCCTCAGAGGAAGGATTAGAGGTGTTCCAGTCACCCCTCTGCCTAAGGATCTCGAGGATGTCAGCAAAGGACACCTCAAAGGGTGACCGTGGGGACCCTTCCCCATCATCAAAATCTTTATCTTCAGTCAATGACTCCTCAGTGGAGTCCATGTGTTTCCTCTTACACGATACTTTGCAGGGTGCTTCCTCAGTGGGAGGTTCTGGGGAAGACTGCAAAGAATGAATGGGAATATTTGGTCCTTGCTAATTCAATAGGTGCAGAGCTCGGAGCTGAGGAAGTCTGCACCAAAGAAAACAGTGTGGAAAAGGTCTGCACCAACGATGTCAGCGCAGTAGTAGTTGAAGGTGTCTGCACCGCAAAGGTCTGCCCCGAAGGATACTGTGCAGTAGTGGAAAGTGTCTGCACTAGCAATACAGACAGTGCCAAGAAGAACTGCACCGAAGTACATGTCGGCACCAGGAATTAACAGCAGCATGATGCAGGGGCACTTCTATGGGGTAGGCTTGTAAAGGCTCTGGGGTCATTGGCCTAGTACACATCTATGAACCTATAAGAATAGAGGACTGCAATGGTTATCTTACATCACAAGGCTGGACCACCAACTGACTCCAGAAACTATAAACTCATTAGTCTGATTAATCCAACATGCAAAGCCATGGAAGAAATTATCATGAAAATGATCAACAAAGACATAGGCACCTTCAGACACAGGACACAACCCATTTTTGGTTTGTCAAGGTAATATCATGCTTACTAAACCTGGTGGACTTCTTTGAGAAGGTCACCAAGGCAATGGATTAGTGGAAAGTGGTGTATACCACTCAGACCTGGCTAAGGCATTCAGTACAATACCCTATTCAGGCATTGTTGACAAACTCAATGAATTGGGCATAACCCCCCCACCCCCCCCACACACACATAACTTGCTGGATTTCTAGATGGCTTACATACAGGACCCAGGAAGTCAGGATTGGTGAGGTCACATCCACTAAGAGACTGATCACCAGTGGGCTACCTAAGGGCTCTATGATGGGACTGATCCTATTTAGCATCTACTAGAAGGTAAAGGTTAATGTGAAGGGCCTCTTTCTCTCTCTCTGCTTATGTCATTCTCATTCCTTCTCTTTGTTCACTGAGAAATGATGGTGTACAAACACTCTAACTGAAGTGTCTTGTCAAATTATTTTAATGTTTTTGAGTTATGCTGCTATAGTGTTTACCCTCACTTGCATTCACTGTTGATCTAATTTCCATAATGTCACTCATTTGCATGTCATATGGTCATTTGCATATGTTGCCCACTGTGCCATTTTCTAAGGCACAGCAATTGTGCTACGGATATCTCTGAATCATCCCCACCCTGCACGTCACTGCACTCTGCACTATTTCATGGGACACATTGTTTCTGAATCCTGGCCTTTGCCTTTAAAGCTGAAATGTTGTAAACTGAAAGCAGCAGCTAGTGTCCAGATTGTCAACGGTCATGATGCAAAACACTACTGATAATACATTTAGTATATTAACTGTATGTAAGACAAAAATGTTAACAGCGACAATATGCATTTTTTAAGCTGAATTACATAAGTAACCTTAATCTTAGTTACTTGCCTTAAATGTACTTTTCCGTTAAACCCTACCACTTCGCGCTCACTGTCTATAACGCACTGTCAACTATAACATTTACAAATACAATTCAGCACAAGTTTAACATGCCCCACCTTCAAAGTATATGCCAACTAATAATAAATGTCAACTGTTGTAAACCTACAGGCAAATTTAATTTGATAATTTAGCCAATAACTGCTTTGCCTGTCACACTAAACACATAGAATTCTGGTGTGGATACTAAAATGTTACACGCATTATCACTTCAACTGTAACTATGAATATTATTTATTATTATTTCTACACAGCTACTATCTCAAAACTAGTGGTTAGCTCGCCAATCCCAACGGAAATTATATATTCACATTCCATAAGACCCGGTGACACAGAAGTCCACTAAGCTTGAAACTGCTTAAAAGGTCGCGGCTAGATTCCCTCGGCTGAAAGGACCTTGCCTACGTCACACCCGCCCGGCGGAAAAGGGGCGGTGTTACCGTGTTGGGAAAGGGGCAGGGCTAGCCGTTTCACACTTGTGGGTTAAGGGTTGCGCTTTACTTTACTCAAGTGTAGTACAGAATTGCGAGTAAAGGTAATTTTCTCTATTATATTCGATCGATTTTACTTAAAAATATACAATATTTTTTTTGTGTTTATTAATCTTTTCATCTAAGTAAGAAATGATTACCCTTTTATTTAAGTAAGATATGATTCGCACATGCGACTGGAAGTCTGAGTTGGAGTTGCGAGAAAAGTTAATTTTCTCTATTTTATTTATGGAGCCATTTCATCTAAATATTATACCGTTAGATTTTTTTGTATTATGTTAATTGACGCTTTTCATCTACTTCTTAACCTCTTAGAGCAAGAAATCTGGACAAAGTCATTAATAAAATTGGGACAAAGGCCGAAAAATAGTGATAATTTGTAAATATTGCTCTCAAATTTGTAAAGTTGATGCAGTAACATGGTTGGCCATTAGCATGAGTTTTGGAGGGTATGTAATCTGAAAAGAAAATATCTGTCAAGAAATCTGGAAAAAAAAAAAAACCCAAAATTAAAACTAAAAAGTTTAAAGGAACCGGAAAGGCGCAATTCTCATAACCCCGGATTTGCATAT
>NC_056741.1:1867547536-1867637200 GCF_019279795.1 Protopterus annectens | reverse complement strand
CCCTTCAAAAACTCATGCTAATGGTGAACCTGTTACTGCATCAACTTTACAAGTTTGCGAGAGCAATATTTACAAATTGTCACTGTTTTTTGGCCTTTGTCCCAATTTTATTAATGACTTTGTCCAGATTTCTTGCTCTAAGAGATTAAGAAGTAGATAAAAAGCATCAATTAATATAATACAAAAAAAATCTAACAGTATAGTATTTAGATGAAATGGCTCCGTAAATAAAATAGAGAAAATGTTTCTCGCTACTCCAACTCAGACTTCCAGTTGCATGTGCGAATCATATCTTACTTAAATAAAAAGGGTAATCATTTCTTACTTAGATTAAAAGATCGATAAATATAACACAAAAAATCGTATCTTTTTAAGTAAAACCAATCGTTAATGTAATAGAGAAAATTACCTTTTCTCGCAATTCTGTACTAGACGGAGTAAATACAGTAACGCGCAACCAAATGATATCAGTATATTTCAGGAGGGTCTTATGCAGACCAATGACAGGTGTTTTAGTCACTATTTCAAAGTAAATGCAAATAAATGCACCATCATTACCTTTGGTAAAAACAGTGTCCCCTTCACATTATCAAATTAAAAACAATACCATGTGTACCTATGAAGTGGTACGGGATCTGGGAACACAAGTGGACTGTGACCTTAACTTCGACCACCATGTGTCTACTGCAGTAAGGAAGGGTTTCTATGTGGCATACTTGATTAGCAAAGGCATCACCTATAAAAAAGCAAAGGAGGTTATAACCCCTCTATACTCGTCACTAATCAGGCACACAACTGAGAATAGAGCCTCCTTTGGCATGTACCACACAAAACACCTGCAGCAACTGGACAGACCCCAGAGGTTTCCAACAAAGAAGATCAAGTAACCCCAGCAAGTACCCCATAACAGACCAACTGAAGTCTCTATCACTTTACTAAGTATCGTATAGACTTCCCACGGGAGACATATGGCCGGCCTACAGAGCCATCTCAAACCCAAACTCAATGAATTTGCTGCACATCTGTTAAAGTCTGCGACTTGAATAGGACGCGCTGAAAAAAATGACAGATAGGTCCTTTTTCAAGTAAGCTGCCAAAGTTCATGCAAGCTGACAGAAGTTAAATTCTCAGTCTTTCCAAAGATCACAATGATGGCCCATGGACTTTCAATATATGATAATTCTAGCAAGTTAACATTTTATTGCCCATGCAACCAACATACACAAAATATCAGAAGGTACAACACCCTTGTGTAGTAAGGGACAAAATGCAAGCCAGGCAGAAATAGGGAGTTGAAAGAGGACTACTGACTGAGGCTTGTTGTTACAAAGCTGTTGGGCCAAATGGGAGCTTTGAAGGCATGAAATGTATTGGAAAGGCCAACAAATATCACAGTCTCGAGAAGATACAGACTGCTTGCAAAACAGCTTTGCTGGCAGAATATGCAAAACTAGCAGTCCTCTCTCTCTCATATATTATATATTATATATATATATATATATATATATATATATATATATATATATATATATATATATATATATATATATATATATATATATTACTGCTAGCTTTTTGCAAAGTTCTTTAAGGGGGTGAAATAGTCATGTATGTGTGTGATTATATATATATGTCTAGTTGCACACACACCAAGTTGAGTACATTCTTTCCTAGCACCTCTCAACATAATCACATACATGCTGTCTAAAAATGTCCACAACTGACTATACTTTTTCAAAACAAAGTTGTATGCAGCCTATTAAAGACAAGATCTGAAAACAGCGCTGGGTTATAGCTGAAAAGTACAACTGAATCAATCCATTACTAAAGGTACCATGTATTAAAAAAATGTTTACATTTTAACAAATGTGGGTGTGCTTACAAACAAAATGTTGACATGACTTGCACACTACACACAGGACAGCAAGTAACAGTTTCTCTCAAATAACCAAAAACGCAACTCTGCTGAAACAGGTAATATCGAAAGGTTGAAAAATTAAATTAAAAGTTTTAAAAGCACCTCACCAAGCAAAGAAATAGAACTAGCATAGCATAGCCTGACACACATTGGGACACAATAAAATAAGCTGTTCAAAATACTTGCAGTCGCCACCCAACTACCCACGTATGTTTCTTCTCCGTCAGACCACTTATCAATTACGAAAATCATGCCTCTGATTAAAAAAAAACAATTAAGACTTAATCAGACACCTAAGGTTGCAAGCCCAAACCGACACATCAACACATAGTTAGATACCAAGGATCCCAGGGGGCACCTTATTACAGCTTACTGACCAGCAGCTAGATGAAAGTATTGCTCCTATTTTTATCAGCTGAAAACAAACAACAAACTCATTCTCAGTGAAGAAATAGGATTATTAGGGTAAGGGTCGTCGGAGCAAACCCCGACTTTCAAGCAAATCGCTATAGAGAGACCTAGAGACCTTTCCGTGCCAAAGCACCTTTCAACAGCGAATGTACTGATTGCTGCTTCACTGTGGCTTCCAGAATTCCTATTGATTAGCAGGATAGTTGCTTTCAGCTGTAGGCAGCACCACAACCCCTCTGTAGAATCTGATAAATTTAAAAAAAAAAAAAAAAAAAAAAAAAAACGGACTTCACAATAATAAGCCGATCGATGCATTGTGTTTATCGGCTTATTACATTGTGATCTACACCCCCTGCTCTGCCCGACCTATCTAAAGAAGCAAACCCCGCCAAAAAAAAAAAAAAAAAAAATAGAATGGACATCACACAGTAATAAGCCGATCCATACATTGTGTTTATCGCTTATTACAATGATACCTACATCCAGGAAAGAAAAGTAAAGTGGATGTTCCTTTAGCTGGCACCCTAGATGGACAGATGCATGACAAAACACGCACACACACACACACACACACACACACACACACACACACACACACACACACACACACACACACACACACACACACACACACACACACGTGTCTCTTATACACACAGACATTCTGCATGCTTACACACCAATTCATTCTCTCATGCTCACACGCAAGCATAATAAAGTGTTTTCTGCATTCACACAGAGATACATAATGCTATCACGCACGCACTAATTTCTGGATTCAAAACACACACATTCTGCTTTCACGGACACAAACCTTTCTACATTTACATATACATATTGCTTTCATCATCCAGCATTCAGTCCTACATTCACGAGTGCACTCTTCTATTCCATTCACGCAAACACATAATTCCATGCATTCACACAGACATACACGGAGCTTACACACACTCATTCTCAAATTCAGTCACTCATGCATCGGAAACAAACTCTCACATACACAGCCTTTCCAGCATTCAGTCCTGCATTCACGAGTGCACTCCATTCACGCAAACACATAATTCCATGCATTCACACAGACATACACGGAGCTTACACACACTCATTCTCAAATTCAGTCACTCATGTATCGGAAACAAACTCTCACATACACAGCCTTTCCAGCATTCAGTCCTGCATTCACGAGTGCACTCTTCTATTCCATTCACGCAAACACATAATTCCATGCATTCACACAGACATACACGGAGCTTACACACACTCATTCAAGTTCACATTTTACCCTAGATTGCGAGACAACTAAAAAAAAAAAATGTAGAGGATTGAGGGCTCTATTTTAAGGCACGTTATAATATGGGATTGCATACTGGCTATGTGTGACGCGAGGGAAAGGAAGTAACGTTACAGTAGCATACACAGATTTTTAGGAGACCGATATACAGCATGGATTTCACAACGAAGGGCAATGCAAGGGAAACAACAGAGAAATAAATGAATGTTTTTGCGGCAGAAATTTCTATGCATTATAATTAATTACGGGAACTTACCGAAAAATCTGTAAAAGAAGAACGTTCGCAAGGGACTTGGCTTGCAGTACTGCTACAGAGAAACCTTGATCCGATGTTGTTTTTACTCCGGACTCAAACAGTCGATGGAATAGAGTTCCACAACCAGTTACACTGTAATTTTATACTAACTCATAGGGGCTGACTCGGATAATGGTGATGTCACAGTGTGGGAGGATCAGCTAGACAGGGAACTACTGCTTTGACTATGTCGAAGGTGGTCGCGGCTAGATTCCCTCGGCTGAAAGGACCTTGCCTACGTCACACCCGACGTCACGGGGCGGAAAAGGGGCGGTGTTACCGTGTTGGGAAAGGGGCAGGGCTAGCCGTTTCACACTTGTGGGTTAAGGGTTGCGCTTTACTTTACTCAAGTGTAGTACAGAATTGCGAGTAAAGGTAATTTTCTCTATTATATTCGATCGATTTTACTTAAAAATATACATTTTTTTTGTGTTTATTAATCTTTTCATCTAAGTAAGAAATTATTACCCTTTTATTTAAGTAAGATATGATTCGCACATGCGACTGGAAGTCTGAGTTGGAGTTGCGAGAAAAGTTAATTTTCTCTATTTTATTTATGGAGCCATTTCATCTAAATATTATACCGTTAGTTTTTTTGTATTATGTTAATTGACGCTTTTCATCTACTTCTTAACCTCTTAGAGCAAGAAATCTGGACAAAGTCATTAATAAAATTGGGACAAAGGCCGAAAAATAGTGATAATTTGTAAATATTGCTCTCGCAAATTTGTAAAGTTGATGCAGTAACAGGTTGGCCATTAGCATGAGTTTTTGGAGGGTATGTAATCTGAAAAGAAAATATCTGTCAAGAAATCTGGACAAAACCATAACTAAAAGTAGGACGAAGGCCCAAAAATTACTCGTACAACCAGGTTGTGCATAGCAGGGTTTGTGTAAACGTGCATTTTCAGAAGGATTTGAAGTCTTCAACTCAAATGTATGCATTATTTAGTGGCGTCAATTCTTCATATTATCCCAGTGATTTGCAATATTTTATGAGGAGCAGACCAAAAATACGAGGCAAAAATCTGGGCATGTGTTGTGCCTTCATTTTGCTACCATGTATGTGTTATTTCAATAATAAAATGTGTTTTTTTGTTTTTAAAGTAATGTATTTTATTATAGTTAAGCATAAAGGTAATAAATAGGTTACAAATAAGTTAGTAAAACTGAAGTATGTGCGATTATGTTGCTGAACCCATTTAACCACTTTCATTTACCACATCATCATCTTCTTCCCCCTTTTTCCCATTTTCTACATGGGGTTGGGATATCGTTTGCACGCTTCTGCGTTCTTCGACACTCATGCTGAACTGTGGCAGATCTTCTTTCCTTTGCTGCAGTTCTTGCTCAGAGTCTGACTGTAATGTCACATCATCTGCATACAGCAACTTTGTTGATCTGTTCCCTCAAAACTGCTAATGTAGTCCGTCACCAGTATGAACAACAGTGGGCTCAGAGCTGAACCCTGGTGTACACCCACTTCCACTGAGAACCCCTCTGTGAGGCCAAACACCATTCATACTTGAGTCAGTAGGTCCTTGTACATAGCCTGCACTTATTCTACCAATCTTTCCGGGACTTCAAACCACCACAGTACTGCACAGATCATATTTCTGTGAGACCTTGTCATATATTTTCTCTAAGTCTAGGAATGTCCAGATGGACTGTTTCCTCATCTCTAGCTTCTTCTCAACTATCTGTCCCACTGCAAACATCGGGTCATTTGTACTGCATCCTAATCTGAATATGAACTGCTCATCTCACATCTTACAAACTACTATTCTGCATGTCCTTTTTTCAGTCACCCTGTCCAGAACTTTCATGCAGTGTAATAGGAGATGCCTCTGTACTGCCCATAGTTGTGGATGTCCCCTTTGTTCACACTTGCACGAGTATGCTTATTCTCCAGTCATCTGGGATACGCTTTTCTCTGCACATTGCTATGAATACTTAAAGAAAGTTAAGCACTTTTTTATGTAATTGCTAAATCTTTTTTTCTTTTTTGTCTTCTTTAATTTGTGGGAATGTGAGTGTAGTGACAGAAACATGTCATTTTTTCCTGTGCGGTGATCTATAAAGTTGAACTGGGAATAAATAAGGAATTAAGCTAGAAATTTATTTTTCTCCATTTTTTGGGGAGGGAGGCATTATCAATCAGATTTTTACTTACAGATTCACAGATTTGAGGTTCTTCCTAGGCTACTGATCTGTGAGGATTGTATGAAGCCTATACATATTGTCATTGTAGAGTGTATGTACTAGTGTCCATAGGTGTTTGTAACTAGTAAATTTTGGATGTTTACATGCTTCCACTATCCGTGAGAGACAAGGGTACTTAACCGGGGTAAATTTGTGATTTCCTAAGTAATCATCCAAGTTGCGTTTGAATAGAGTAAGACATTTGCTTACATTGGAGTGGAAGGCAGTTTTGCAGAAGCAGGGTTCTTTCTGATACATACCTAGCCTTCCTGCATGGTTTATGTTGCAGAAGAGACATATTCCTCGGCCTGGTGTTTCTGACATTAGTAGACTTACAAATGTTTAATAGGCCTGAAAGGATAGGCTCATTTGAAGCTCTATTTGCTAGGCAGTTGTTGCCTCACACAATCCTTTAAGATACCATGAAGATGAATATTGCTATGAGGCAGTCAGCATAGCTTTTATGATTTATTTCCCTGTTTTCTCTTTCTCTCTCTCTTTTTTTTTTTTTTGGAGAAAGTGGCATGGACGTTCTAAGTGTTATAGGTGTCTGTATAAATACATACTAAAGTGGACAATGTACAGTGTAATGAGTAATGAATACAGTGGAACTATGACAACTCGGGACGTATATAGACGTAGAAGAAAAAAAACAGTAAATAACAAATGACCACCACGAACTCCTTGCTCCAGCAAACACAGGTTTCAAATATCCTTTTCAGGAAATATAATACCACAGATTCCTGAACGCAAAATTTATTAAGACAGCGTTTTCGCTGTGTACATAGACACAGCTTCTTCAGAGTGCATAAAACAAGTAGTAAGTACATAGGAGCGATTTTTAAAATCATGCACCAGGAAGTGATGTCATGGTCTTTAGTCAGGCAAGGAGCGATGTCCTGTCCAAGTAAATACATTTAACCGCATGGAAAATGTATGTCATATGGCTAGAATGATTGCTGATGTCCACAAAATAGCCACGTATAAAACACACATACACAGTAATGTGCAATCATGTAACATTAACATGCATAGATAAGGAAGCTAAAAATTTCAAGCACATACACATATAATGTCATGCAAATGTCGCATAAACAAATGCAGGTGTATGTCACCCACCCTCTCAGTACTGAGCAGAGGGCACTCCTGTGAGCATCATTATAGCAGATCAGTGGTACGCCAGTGAATGTTCACATGTTTTGTAAGTTTCTGAGCCACCCCAGACCTTTCTGTGTAGGAGGGAAGCCTTCTGGCTTAACAGTGGGAGTGGTAAGCACTAGATTGCCTATCTACCACAAGAGGAGTGGTTTCTGGCCCAGAAATTGTAGTTTGTTGGCTGTTTGGGCAGTTTTTCCATCTCTTTCAACTTTCTGGTTTAAAAGCTCGTGTTTATGTGGGTTTGTGCTTGTTTAAGCTCCACAGATCCAGTTTTGGTGTCCTGCAGACTACAAGAGCAACAGAAAGGAGAAAAGAGATACTCTAAGTGCCTCCATTTTGATTTTTTCTTAATTTACTGCTCTCTGCACTTGTTTTTTGTCATTTTTTAATTTATCTAAATTTATTTAGGTTCATAGGTTAGTACTAGGCTAACTGCCCTTGCGAGCCATTTTAAGCCTAGCTAATTATCCCTTGTGAGACTCAAACCCTGCACCTTGTGTTTGTAAGGCAAACACCTTAACCATTAAGCCACCCTCCTATCCCCTTAAACTGTATTTGCCTTAATATTGCTAGACACTCAAGTGTGCTAGCTTGTACTGCATTTAAAGTGTTTTTGCTACTGTTATAACTGCTTTTCTGAAAAAAAAAAAGTTCTAAGCTTGTTTCCCGCCTTTCCTGTAACTAGTCTAGTGCAGATACAGATTTGCTGTATCCAGGACTGTTTTGTAAGTGTCTGAACCCCCCAGACCTTTCTGTGTTGGAGGGAAGCCTTCTAGCTTAGCAGTGGGAGTGGTAAGCACTAGGTAGCCTATCTAACACAAAAGGAGTGGTTTCTGGTCCAGAAATTCTAGTTTATTGCCATTTGGGCATTTTTCCATCCCTTTCAACTTTCGGGTTTAAAAGCCCGTGTTTGCGCACCGTGCAGCAGTGCTCAGCTGAGGTAAACTATTATCGGTGCCAGAAAGTCTGCTTTTCAATTTTCCCCTTAGAACGTGCTTGTTCTTTTACTTGCACTTCAGGTAGCATAATTGGCTAGCACTTTAACTGGCTTTTGTAGCATTTATTATAGCACACATAGGTGCTATCAGCACTAGCTGCTCCTAGGCAGTAACAGCACCAGTACTTATTAGTTATGACCACCCCTCCTGGTATGATTGTAGGACAATTTCTGTGCTTTCTCCCGCTAACCTGGTGCACTTGTGCATTCTGAAACAGTACCTCCCCACATTCATACCTGTGAGAGATGCACGTATATCACCTGCAACTTACTACATAGAACACATAGCCCTCCAAAATACCAACCATCACAACCCACACATAGAAACACAAACCATATACCCACCTTCACAGAGGCTCTCAATAAAAATTTACCCAAACAACAAAGACCCGTGAGACAGAAATGCACTCAACCACCACAACACCAACCTAAGAACACACAGCTCACCACCACAGTGTGCCCCATAAACCAAGCCCTTAAGGTAAAACACTTTGTCCAATGTACTAATCATAGGAGACACAATTGTGAGGCACACTGATTTCCCACTCACTAAGTTGAACAAGGAGAATTTAACAATCAGTTGTCTGTCAGGTGCCAGATCTGCCACATAACACATGCACTCAGTTCACTCCACAACAAGTACAAATATGACTCAGTCATTGTCCATGTGGGTGTGAATGACCTGAGATGTACCTCCCTGGACTACATGAAAAGAGATGTGATGGAACTCTCAGATTATGTGGCCCAGGCAGGCATAACCCAAGCCCTGAGCAGTATTCTACTGTCACCCAGAATGATACCACAGTACGAGCAGAAAATGACTGAGTTCAACAATTGGCTACGTCTTTGGTGTCATTCTAAGGGTATCCAGTATCTTGTCTGCCTGGGATGACATGATATTAGGACCTTGATGCTTTGCCAGAGACGGCCAGCATCTGTCAACCCTGGGATTCTGGGTACTGGCTAAGGCTCTTGCTACCCCTATAGTGCCTTTTTTAGGCAGTGTTCCAAAGACCAAAATTCCACCATAATAGCTACAAACAAATGCAATCTGAGGGTCATGCTGCTCAATGCTAGAAGTCTAAATCTCAAGATGCACTCACTCGAAGCTCTCCTCAAAATGAAGAATGTCGACATCTGTGCTGTAATGGAGACCTGGTTTAAAGAGGCAGAAAGCACACCTGCACTCCCAGGCTACAACTCATTCCATACATTTCAGCCCCAGGATATGGGAGGTGGTGTTTCATATTCTTAAAGGATATGCACACCTCTAGACTGGTAGCCCAGCATAATGCATCCAAGATACTTCAAATACAACTAGCACTGAGTAAGACGGAGATACAAGTCATAGCCTGCTACAGAACCCCAAACATGTCCCTGGACTCTCACTCCAACTTCCTAAGCACCCTGGAATCTGTTAAGGTCCAACCCAATACTCTCATACTGGGTGACTTCAACTATCCTTCCATCAAGTGGGAAAAGAATAGTTTTTCCCAGTTGATGAAAGGGTAGTTGAAGTCACCCACTATTCAAGTACCAATGTAAAGGCCCAATGCTTTCTGGAATTTATATATTCCAATGCCCTGGACCAGCTCATTCTGACCCCAACTACAGGAAGCAACATCCTTGACCTGATTATAACCAACATGGGTGACCATTACTCCACACCTATAATCAATTCCTCCCTGGTTAAATCTGACCACAAACTGATCACCATGGAAATCTCCATCTCACCTACTCCCCCCACTAAGGTTGCCACCCTGAAAAACTTTTCTAAAGCTGACTTTGGGCTCCTAAAAACAGAAGTGGCTAACTTCTCGGCATCCATGCCACTGGAAAATAGCTGCATGACTGCCGAATCATATACCAATGCAATGTACGAGCATTTACACAAATGCATGGACCTTGCCATACCAAATAGAACTAAAACGCTCTCCTCTAAAAAAAGGAAGCTCTGCAGCCATCAATAAACTCTACAACAGAAGGAAGAAACTGTTGCAAAAAAAATGAAGTCACAAGACCAGAAAACCTCCCTTATCAGTCTCCACAAAAAGCTGAGATCCCTTATCAAATCCTCTAAAGCCAGCTATGAAGGAAGAATTGCAGCTGACACCAAAAACAACCACAAAGTCTTCTATAGCTATATCAAAACCCTCAAAGGCAATACCCAGATTTGGTCTGAGTTATTGCACAATGGCACCTCCTAAACTGAGCCAACATATTGGCCAACAGATTCAGTGCCAACTTTACCCCTCTCTCCCCACCCAAGGGCCCAAGGGCCCTATCACAGTACCAGAAAAAAGCGTGGTACCCACCATTTCTGCAGCACAGGTAAAAGCTGCATTGTCCAAAGCCAAGAATACAGCATCCATGGGACCTGATAATATCCCAGGCTGCATCCTACATGAGCTACAAAATGAACTGGCATCACATCTGTGCACCCTGTTCAGTCACATCCTTACCTCGGGCCATGTTCTTAAAGAATGGCGCACTGCTACAGTCATTCCGCTCCATAAAGGGGGAGCAGCTACAGACCCTGTGAACTATTACCCCATTAGCCTAATGAGTCTGGTATGCAAAGCTATGGAGGGCATCATCATCGACCTGCTTAAAGATATAAGCACTCTCCAAACTCTTGACCCCACAAAGTTTGGCTTTGTCAAGGGGAGATTCTGCCTGCTGAACCTGGTTGACTTCTTCGAGGCAGTCACCAAGGCTGTGGATGAGGGTAAGGCATATAGTGCATATAGCCTACCTTGACCTGGCCAAGGCCTTTGATACCGTTCCCCACTCATGTATCATTGATAAACTCACCAAACTAGGCATCAATCCTTACATCACTAGGTGAGTTGCAAATTTGCTCACAGACAGGACCCACAGATTGAAAGTTGTGGATTTTAAGTCAAACTGTCGATCAGTCATGATTGGAGTCCCACAGAGCTCGATCCTGGGCCCTCTCCTGTTTGGTATAGGTTCATAGGTTCATACTAGGCTATCTGCCCTGGGGCAATTATAAGCCTAGCCCGATTCTGTATGGCTTATGCCACCCCTTGATTTGAGTATACTGTGCCCTTTTTAAGGTTTAGTTTACTGTGCCTCTGTCTAATAGTGATACGGGAGTAATCCCTGGGACAAACCTACGATCCCCCATCCACCTATCGAGATTCTTCTTGAAGAGATTCAGTGAGGTGCTCTGCCTCACATGAACTGGAATTCTATTCTAGAGCGAAGGGAGCCTCTGGGTTATGAACCTGTCCCTCCAGCAAGTTCTATTTATTTCTGTGCTGAGGTTCAAGTCCCTCGAGCGTGTGGCTCTAAGGGATTTAGATTTACTGAGATGGAACATGTCCATTAATTCTGAATTTGACATAGCTTTGTATGTCAGGCATAGATCGCCTCGAAGTAGGCGGTATGCAACTGAGTAGAGCTGGAGTTTTTTTAACCGAGCAGCATATGGCATCTGTTTGAGACCCTTGATCCTTTTGGTGAGATACTTTTGGGGTCTTTCTAATTGCTGCAGGTGTCGGGTAAGGTACATCCCAAAAGGGGCATTGTATTCTATGATGGGCCTGATGAGGGATGAATAAAGGGCACAATTACCTCTCTTGATCTAGATGTGAAACCCTTCGTGATGAGGTGGGCTATGTAGAAGGTCTTTCTAACCACTTTGGCAATGTGGTTTTCAAAGGAGAGATTGCTATCAACTTGGGTCCCCAGGTCCCTAATAACTTTCTGTGTACTTAATGGGTTTCCACCTATGTGGTAATTTGTGGGCACATTGTTTTTGCCAAAGGGTATGACTATACATTTTTGGCATTTAGCTTTAAACCATGGCGCTGGCACCAGTTATCTGTCTCTGTGAGACCTTTTTGAAGGATGTTTGTGTCAGCTGGAGAGTCGATTATGGCGCCCATTTTGCAGTCATCTACGAACTTGGTGAGCCATAGTCCTCCCACGTTTGCCTGTACCTCGGAAAAGTATATACCGAACAAGAGTGGTCCCAGGACAGAACCCTGTGGGATGCCACTTGTGACTGGTTTCGAGTCTGACATGGCTCCAGCAACTCTCACTCTGTGGGTTCTGTCTTTGAGCCAGTTTGCGACCCATCTTGTGACATACGGGTTTATATTTTAGCTGGATAGCTTATCTATGATGCCCGAGTGGGGTATTGTGTCAAATGCCTTTGCAAGGTCCAGATAGGCTGTGTGGACTACCTTCCCTTCATCTATGGCTTTGGTGACTGTTTCAAAGAAGTCAACCAGGTTCAAAAGGTAGGATCTGCCCTTGACAAAGCCAAACTGGGTAGGATCTAGTGTCTGTAGGTCCCCAATGTCTTTGTTTATGAGCTCCATGATGATCCTCTCCATAGCCTTGCAGACTAAGCTAGTCAAGCTTATGGGGCGATAGTTTCCAGGGTCCGTAGAGGCTCCACCTTTGTGGAGTGGGACCACTGTTGCTGTATGCCATTCTGTGGGCACATATCCTGTAGTGAGGCTGAGATTGTATAGCTGTTTTATCTGAGGGATTAGTTCCTCTTGGAGTTCATGTAGGACACAACCTGGGACGCCATCTGGTCCCATGGAAGCAGTGTTTTTTTGCTTTGGAGAGGGCAGCCTTCACCTGAGCATCAGAGATGTTTGGGAGGCAGCCCTCTGCCGGGATAGATACTTGCTCTTTTGGGGGGGGGGGTTTGCACTGAACCTGTCTGCCAGGATATTGGCGACGTCTGTGGGTTCAGTGTATTTTTTGTAATTTAGAATCAACTCAGAACAAGTCTGGGAGTTGCATCCCAGGTTCCTAACATAACTGAAAAAAGCCTTATGATTGTCTTTGGTGTCCTGTGCAATTTTTCTCTTGAAGCTGACCTTGGAGGATTTTATGAGGGATCGTAACTTTTTGCTAGCACTGATCAGAGATGCCTTCCCTATTAGGGATTTTGCTCTATCATGTAGTAGCTTCCTCCTTCTGTTGTACAGTTTATTTATGGCAGGGGTCCACCAGACTGGACGCCTGCCTTTGGATGATTGGGTCTTGGTTTTGTTTGGGATAGCATGATCCATGCATTCCTGGAGATGTCCGTAGAATGCATTTATATAGGATTCTGCAGTTTGGGCCGTAGTTTCCACTGGCCCTGGGGCCTTGAAGGATTCCACTTCAGTTTTGAGAAGTGAGAAGTTCTTGGAGAAGTTTTTCACTGTGGTTTTCTGGGCTGGGAGTGGGGTCGGGATGTGGACATCCAGTGAAATTAATTTATGGTCTGATCTTACCAATGAGGGATATATTTCTGGTGTGGAGCATAGAGTCCCCATGTTGGTAATGATCAGGTCTAGTATGTTGTCCCCTCTTGTGGTAGTGGTGACTAGTTGTTCCATAGCATTTGAGTTTATAATTTCCAGGAACCTTTGGGCTAAGGTGCTGGGGCTTGAGTAGTGCTCCCAGTCAGTGTTTGGGTAGTTGAAGTCGCCCAATATAATGGTGTTCGGAGAGATCTTCATGTTCTCCAATGCTTTCAGGAAAGCCGAGTGGGATTCCTGACTGAGAGGGTGGTCTGTAGGATGCTATAAACTGAAAAGCAGTCTTGCCCACTGTTAGTTGCACATGGATGGTCTCCGATACTTCGTGCAATGCCACTAACTTGGAGATGTGGATATCCTTGATAAATATGGAAACTCCCCCTCCTTTTGTGGTTTTGTCCGGGTTTTGGGGCCGAAAAGCATGATATGAGGTATAGCCTGGTAGTGCCGGGGTGCTCCCTGGAGCCTTGAACCAGGTTTCTGTCACTGCACAGATATCGATGTTCTCCATACTGAGGAGAGCATCGAGTGCGTGCATCTTGAGGTTAAGACTTCTGGCGTTAAGCAGCATTACCCTTAGTTTCTTGTCCCTTGTGCTGTCTATGGGGGTGGGTTTGACTTTTGAGCCTTGCCTAAAAAAGGCACTATGGGGGTGGCAAGAGCCTTTGCCAATATCCGAAAGCCCAGTGGTGACACGTGCAAGCCATCCCTAGCGAAGCAACGTGGCTTGTAGAGCATGTCATCCCAGGCTGACAGACACTGGATCCCCTTTGAATGACACCAAAATTTTAGCCAATTCTCAGAAGTCCAGGCCAACACAGAAGGACTTTGGCTAACCAAGTTTGCTGATGACTGCAAGCTAGGAGTCATTATCAACTCCCCAAGTGATGCAGACATCCTACAAAAGGATCTCTCTGAGACCAATGACTGGTGTCGGAATCATGGCCTGAAGCTTAACGCCAAAAAATGCATTATCATCCCGTTTGGAAAAAACTCAGTTCTCATGAATTACCACATTGACGGGAACCCACTGTACAGTGAAGGGGCCATAAGAGTTCTGGGCACCCAGGTCAACAGCCACCTCACCTTTGACCACCACATTATCACTGTGATCAGAAAGTCCTTCTACGTGGCACATCTTAGTACCAAAGGTTTCGCATCCAGGAAGAAAGAGGTCATCATTGCTCTCTACTCATCCCTCATTAGACCAATCACTGAATATAACGCCCCATTTGGCATGTACCTGACCAGACACCTACAACAGCTGGAGAGGCCACAAAAGTATTTTACAAAAAGGATCCAAGGCCTTAAACACATGTCCTACATGGACAGACTCAAGAAACTTCAGCTGTTCTCAGCCTCTTATCATCTACTTAGAGGTGATTTCTTCTTGACTTAAAAAAAAACATGTCCGACCCAGCCCTACTTGAAATGCTGCACCTAGAGAAATCCCAATCCCCCTGTGCCACATGCTCCAGAGATCACAATCTCATTACCACAATTAACAGAACATGCTGGAGGGACAAGTAAATCTCTCAAAGACTGCCCATACTCTGGAATACGCTTCCCATTCATGTAAAGCAGAGCACCGCGCTGGCCCTCTTCAAGAGAAATCTTGACGAGTGGATGGGTAACAGAAGGTTCACTCGAGGAATCATTCCAGTTGCCCTACTGGATATGGGCACCATGAACTAACATCGGGTGGCACTGTGCCTGGGCATTTTTTTTGGGCTAGGCTTGTAAAGGCTCCAGGGCCGTTAGCCTAGTACACATCTATGAACCTACGTCAGAGATACAACTGTGTGTCAGTATGGATCTGACTATGTGCACACACATGTACTATGAGTCAGTCTGTACAGCCATTTGTGGAAGGTGTGAAATTATGTGTATAATTAGTGGATGTGGAAATTTAAGATATGTAAACATGGTGTAATGTACTGTTAAAGAATAAATTATTAGTAACAATGTGTATAGATTACTGCTACACTGCTGTTTGATTTGTTCAGAAAAGGAGGACTGCACATAGACATGCTATACCTGTATATGATATCACATGATGTCAGTATTGCCAATCCATGGCACGTGACACCACATCATGCCAGTGAGACATCATTGCAACTGTCATTTAAAACACATGGGGAATGACATGTCCTTCTGTTGCACATACATAACATGGCAATACACAATTCCAAGTCATACCACAGTGGTAGTGATGAATTATGGATATATGCTATCTGTCATTTGCCACAGTAAAATATGTTTACAGGCTACATCTTGTAGCACTAGCTGCAGGTTAACTGCCACAATACATGGACAGCTGAATGTAGGAGGAAAGTGTAATGTGTTGATGCTGGGATCATATATATATATATATATATATATATATATATATATATATATATATACACACACACACACAATGAAGCAGAAGTAAATGTCACATGACAATAACACACAAGCATACATGGCATGCAAGCACAAGAGTGCATATACAGCAAAATAAATTATATGGCAATCAGTATGTTAGCAGGATAACACAAGCAGAGCACACAGTCAATACTTACAGACCACAGGAATCAGGCTGATGGGGCTGAGACTCTCTAAACGAATCATGTATAGCTCATGCCATATCCTGAAAAAGTGTCCCCATCATGTCCCTCATCTATGTTTGAAACACATCTGTCATAACCTCTCGGATTTCTTCCTGATAAATGTCTCAGTTTTGCTCAAGACATTATCTCCTCTGAGCTGCAGGCATGATGGCTGTGGCAGGGTCAGGTCCAGGTTCCTCATCATCATCGCCATCATCATTGGAAGACTCTGGCAGTGGTTTGGCGTGCACACATCGTCATCATCTGAGAGAACATCCACTGGTCCTGTGTTCTGTCAAAATTAATTGCAAAACACAACAGAAAAGAAAGCAAATATCTGTCATGCAGAACAGTCCCATGTAGAGCATAGCAGAGCTTATTATGAAAATGATGAAAAGTTACACAGTGGCTGACACACGTCCATTATGGACAAAGATACTTTATAAAATGCCTCACCCTCAATGTCCTATTCATAAACAGGATATCAGTATTCTTTTGTGAAAACTTTTATAGGCTTAGAGATGCACACCCTGGTCATTAGTGTTGTAAAAATGTCTGAATGTTCAAATCTAGAGATTGTACTGTCTGCATGTAATGGTTCATATATGCAGCCGCCAAGTGTCACTGATAAAATGAAGAGAAAGTGATATGACAACATTGTGGACAACAGGCAAGCTATATGACAAACATCTGAACCAGGCAGCATAATAATTGGCTAAACACACATCAATATAATGAATACACCAGTAACAAATGTATTATATATTGAATCATTATAGCTTGTGACATATTTCAATGTAATATGTGTTGTACTAACAGTATTATATGTGTTCAACTGTATGAATTATCTACCTAAAATTAGTGCCAATGAGTAATGTGCAAAATGCAAACATCCTGATAATGCTTGCTAATTATGAACTGCTGCAAAGAAATGTATGTCTGCACAATTGCAATAAACCCAGGCTACAACTGTGTTTTAACAAAAACACCCCAGGTTTTGTAAGCAGATGCACTACTAATGTTCTACTAAAGGGCATGCCACACAGTCTGCAAACTGTAGTGCAAACACTGATACAGCAGACACGCATTTAATAAGTGAATAGACAGGCCATGTACAACAGATCAGTCACTGAAAAACACAGACATGTATAAAAGGATACCAAACTATGCATTATAAGCAGCAGTCAAATCAGTAAGACTTGTAGGCAAAATACCCATCTCAAAATATGTGCCACGGATATACTAACCAATCTGTTATTCAGGTTGAGGGGTACAATTCAAAAACTGTGTGCTGAAACAATGGTTTAGTCCTACTTGATGGTTCAACATTTCTGGATTTAAATCAAAGTTTTAAGTACAGCTGTAGTTTGACAATCTCACTTACCTTACTGATGGATGATGGGTATTCCTGCATTCTAATCAACATACATGTTATTGTGAAAAATACAGGCCTGTAAACAGGATCAGATGCATTTCATGTTTTAAAACAGAAAAATCAAAATACCTCTCTCCCTTCACTGTTCCTCAAGCCTGTGCATCCACTTGATGCACAAAGCTCATTTCCTGGTCCAATCTTCATCACCTGAAAACAGAAAAGAGAAATTATGAATGATGTATTCCCCAAATAACAGTGATATACATTGCTCAGAACAGTTTCTAGACAATTTATTCATGAAGAATGTTAGATAATCACCATACACGTTTCAGTGCTATATACAGGTTTTACCATCTTTGAACAAATATTGGCAAACAAGAAATTCAAACCTGCAACTACATTGTACATCCAGACTCTAACCTTGAGAGCTACCTGCCAAGTTAATCCATCAAAAGTGAAAAGGCATGTTCTAATTGCAGTGAAAAGACTTGGGGCCAGATTTATGAAGGCTTGCACGGAGTCTAAAAGTAGTGTAAGACAGCAGACAGCCAATATGTCTGCCGAGCGATCCAGCAACAGCCGGCAGGGGCGTGCATGAGAGCTTCTAAAGCTACTCTTGCATGGACAGTGTTATAGTATGCAAATTGCCTCATTTGCTGCTGAAAGCTATGCAAATTAGGTAAATTTGTGATCCAGGAAACACTAACCTGTCCGTGGAAGAGTAGTGTTATTTGCAGAAATGTACTCCATTGGTAACGGAGTACTGTTCTGCAAATAGCTAAACGGAGCTATGACAGCTCTAAATAAAGGATGCATCTAGTTGAGGAAGCATGTCAATGGCCAAATATAAGGCCATTGGCATTTGCAAATGTTGTAAATCCTTAAAATCCATTTTTTCCACGATTGCCGATGTTTAAGCATGGCGCAGCGGTACTCAAACGTGTTGCTCTTTAAATAAAATGAAAAAAAGTGAAAAATAGCCACAAATGGGCATTTTCACTAAAAGCTTGTTCTGCCGTGCAGGTGAATGGCAGGCTGAAAACAACATGGCCACTGAGTAGTGGTTGCTAAGGGGAGGAAGCTCAGTGTGAGAGATGTAACCAAGCATTACTAGGCAATCCTATGCAAATGAGGATAAGGATAGTGAATCCCAATTTTCCCCGGCATGTGAGCCATGTCCCTAGAGTGTAAGTGTAGGAATAGGGGAGGAGTAGAGTAGAAGATAGGTGACATCATGAGGGGGTATGTCTGAAAGACTGTAAGCTGTTTGGAGCACAGTGGCTTGTGTTTGCCCTGAGTTGCTCAGGATTGCAAGAGGCGTGTCTATAGTTGTCCTAGCTGAAAACAAAAAACCAAAGGTGTACGCCGTGGATATATCTGAAATTTCTTGCAAACAGGCACACAGCGTGTGCGCGCGTGTGCACTTGTTTGCGCAGCGCTGCCCCTTGTGGAAACAGGGAAAAAGGAAGGAAAAGAAGTAGTAGGATGTTAACCAAGGAGAACTAGCAGAGCTACCAGGTGAAATATATCAGAATCAACCAATTACACAGGCAGTAGACTAGCCCAGCCCAGCACTTTAAACTCTGCAAACAGCAGTCTACCCTGTTTTTTTCCCAAGAACTCTGCAACACTGCAGCATACAAAGAGTGAAAACTTAAAAATCTTAAGTCAGACAAAATGTTAGGGGCTGCTATTGCTATCATAAACCTACATGTGCAAGATGCTGAGGGTGGTGATGTGAATGCTGCTGAGCAACCCACAGTGAGGAGACGGAGAAGAGTGTACAGACCCAGGGTAACCTACCAGGGGCTACATGAGCTGGAGATAGTGGAGCACTATAGAGTGGACAGAGACCTCCTGCAGCAAATTGTTGAGCTGTGCCAGCCACGCCTCACACACAGAACCAACAGAGGGGAACCCATCCCAATAGATACCAAGGTATGTGTTGGCCTACGAATACTAGCTACAGGTACCTTCCAGACACCAACTGGTGATATGATGGGGGTTTCACAGGCATCAGCATCCAGGGTACTGCACCAGTTCCTGGATGCTATGTCAGCACATGTTGGTGAGCACGTATATTTCCCCAATTCCAGTGAGGCATTGGCCAGCAATATGCGTCTTTTTCACCAAATAGCAGAATACCCTGAGGTACTGGTTGCAATAGATTGCATGCACATACACATCAAAGCACCACCTGGTGAGCGGGGTAGGGTCTACATCAACCGCAAGGGCTTCCCCTCCATCAACTGGCAGGTCATGTGCGATGCCCAGGGCATAATAATGAATGTGTGTGCTGGCTGCCCTGGAAGATATCACGATTCCCACATCTGGCATCTGAAGCAGCTGTACCAGAGATTTGCCAATGAGGACATCCCTGATGGTCACCTAGTGGGGGATGCTTGATATGCACTGTAGCCGTGGCTGAATACACCCATCAGAAATGCACACACACCTGAACAAGAACTCCATAATGAGGCACACGCACAAACAAGAAACATTATTGAGATGGGTTTGGGATGCTCAAGTCACGGTTTCGGTGCCTGGACACATCTGGTGGAGCCTTGCAGTACTCACCAACTACATGTACCCAAATTGTCATTGTATGTGCCATGCTACACAATATGATCCTGTGAAAACTGCTGCAGCAGGAACAGCATGGGGCAGGGCCAAACAGCCCCCCACCATTGCCAAGACCTGCACAGGCACAGTGTGACTCGGAGGAGGAACAACCTGAGCCTGCTCCATTAGGCAGAAGGAGGTGCACCCAGTATGCCCTGGCCTTGGCAAAGAGGCAATGCATAGCACATACACTGACTCAGTAGGAACCCTGGAAATGACACCTCTCTCTGACTCGCACATACAATAAAAGGGATGCCTAACTTGACACTACCTGTTTTCAAACATGTATAGGGAGTGTACTATGTGCATCCGACATAGGCAGCTCTGCAGCACCACCTGAGGCATGGTTACCCTATTTTAAGTGATATAAAGCAGTGCTAAGCACATTTTACCACTATTTAGCATATTTAAGCACAATTGCGTGGAGCTGCACACAGCTCAAACTAGTGCAACGTCGGGCAACGTTGTGCAATGTTGAGCAAAGTCAGGCAAAGTCGGGTAAACACGCTCACACCTGCTTTACTGTTCCTTAACCAGTCAGGTCTGCCCAGCAGGAAAATAAAAAGCAGTGACAGGGCTCGAACTCAGGATACTGTGCACTATAGTCACAGTACTGAACCACTAAGCCATGAGAGCATTTCACTGGCACAGACACAGCAGGACAATTGTAGACTAATGCAAACAAATTCTGTATCATGCCCTCTGAAGAGGCATATGAGTAACTTCCCCCCAGGCCTATGCAGACAGATAGCAGCAGGCCAGGCAGTGTGATGTGGGTTGGGTAGGCTATGAAGTCACAAACTAATATACGTGAAATTGAAAGTTAAGATCTGTAGTACAGTAGTATGCCTCAAGACAGTACGATAGGCAACAGTACAGACTGAAATGGAGTACCTGACATAGCAGTGCAGGCCTAGCAAATGTGTATGTGTCAGGTGAACCCCTCATCCTATGTACACCCACAGTAACAATCAGGTGTGCCCCCTGGGTAGAAATGTACAAATAATAGCTGCCCCCCCCCCCCCATATGCAGAAATGTTGATAAGTCTATGCAAAGTGACTCATGGAAGCCCTACAGGCACAGCGTGCTTCTTGTCGATGTACAACACAAAGGTGAGCCCTGAAGTAAAAACCAACTTGATTTTTCACACACATATAGTATATATGTCCATACTGGGCATGCTCACACACTTAAACAAATTTAGCAAATTTTAGTCAGCAACATACTGAAAGGTCATACTGGGCATGCTCACACACAAATAAACAAAGCAAATGTCAGTCAACAACATACTGAAAGGTCATACTGGGCATGCTCACACACTTACAGAAGTGGGCCACACAGATCTGGCAGTTGCAGTTCTTACCCCAGAAACTTGTCACTATTCACCAATCCTGCCTTGTGCACACAGTTATATGAAAACAGACCCATATAATATATTGAACTCCTGTCATAATTAAACTATGTACTACAAGTACTTAAGTTGTTCAAAGAAAGTGAAAATTCAAAGAAGATCAATACATCTCTGATCAGTATCATCAATAAACAATGAGCACTCGTAACATTATCCAAGCCATGTTCTGGCAAAAATATTGTCAAAGAGTCCATAGAGAACCATGAAGCTTTCTTTTGCTATGTTATAAATATCAATGTAAACTCATATATGTTCTGAGTCAGTGCAAACTGTAAATGAATACATGTACATGACTGACATTGCCAACATCTTGTCAGACAAGTTCATACATATTTACCCCCCTCTCACTGACAAAAGGGCCCATTATCATACATGGAGATTGTGAAAACCCAGAAATCACATATACAATGGTTAAACAGCACTTTCCAAACTCAATGGCACTAAATATACAGACCCAAATGATATTGCCAACATCCTAGCAGATAGGATCAGTATTAACTTTACCCCCTCTCACCCATGAAAGAGCACATCTCTATAATGGAAGACTGCAAGGTTGCTGTCATCATGACTGCACAGGTAAAAAACACTCTCCAAAGCCAGGAACACAGCACCCATGGGACCAGATAACATCCCAGGCTGTGTTCTACACAAACTACAGAACGAACAGGCACCATACCTACGTACCATGTTCAGTCATAGCCTCACCTCAGGCTTTGTGCCTGCTGAATGGCACACAGTGACGGTTATCCCACTACACAAGGGGGAGCCACCACGGACACCAGGAACTAGCACCCTATTAGCCTGATGAGCCTGCTCTGCAAGGCCATGGAATGTATCATCATATAACTATCTTCAAACTCTGGACCACAACCATGTTGGGTTTGTAAAAGGCAGATCATGTCTCCTAAACCTGATAGATGTCATTGAAGTAGTCACCAGAACCATAGACAAGGGTAAGGTGGTTCACATAGCCTATGTAGATCTTGCCACAGCTTTCAACACCATCCCCCACTCTGGAATTATAGATAAACCCACTAAACTAGGTATAAATCGCTATGTCACAAGATGGGTTGCCAACTGGCTCACTGACAGGACACACACTGTGAAAGTAGCAGACTCCAAGTACGACTTTGGACCAGTGACAAGTGCAGTACCACAGGGTTCAGTCCTGGGTCCTGTCCTGTCTGGTATCTACTTCCCTGAAGTAAACTTTAACATGGAAGGTCGGTGGCTAATGAAGTTTCCAGATGACTGCAAACTAGGAGCCATAACTGAAACTACTAAAGATGTGAACATCCTACAAAAGGGCCTCACTGAGACAGGATGCCTGGTGTCAAAGCCATGGCCTCAAGCGCAGTGCCAAAAAGTGCATTGTCATCCCCTTTGGTAAAAACTCTGTAGCCATGAACTACAACATAGGCAGTAGTATACTTAACACTGAAAGTGTGATAAGACACCTTGGGTCACAGGTGGACAGTGGACACACCTGTGATAATCACATCCCCACAGTAGTCAGGAAATCCTTCTACGTGGCACACCTCATCACAAAAGGTGCCTCATGCAGAATAGAAGAGGACATTGTTCCCCTCTACTCATCACTCACTAGATCCATAATAGAGTACAACGCCCCTTTTGCTATGTACCTCACAAGACACCTACAACAACTGGAAAGCCTGCAGAAATACCTCACAAAGAGCATTAGCAGCCTGAAATACATGCCATACACAGACCATCTCAAAATGCTCCAGCTGTACTCTCTCGCATATCGCCCACTCAGAGGTGATCTCTGCCTAACATACAAAGCTATGTCAAACACAGAGCTGTTGGACATGCTCCACGTAAAACACTCGCAATCCTTCTGATCTTCAGCCCCAAAACCCAGAGTGAAATACAAAAGGAATGGGTGTATCCATTTACCTTATGGATACCCACACCTTCAGGTTAGTGGCACAGCATGAGGCCTTGGAGACCATGCATGTGCAACTAACATTGGGCAAAGATGCTTATTGGATTGTAGCCTGCTACAGATCACCTACCTTGTCTCAGGAACCTCACTCAGTATTACAGCTACCCAAACATTGACTGGGAGAATTACTCATGTACAACGTCCTTTGCCCAATGCTTCCTAGAGTTTAAAAACTCAAATGCCCTGGAACAGCTGGTCAACACACCCACTAGAGGTGACAACATACTGGGCCTGATCATCACCAACATGGGGTGCCAGTGTTCCACAGCAGAGATAAACCCCTCACTGGTAATATCAGATCATAAAGTAATCACACTGGACATCCACATCCTGCCCCCCCCAGTCAAGGAAACCACTGTGAAGAAATTTTCAAAAGCAAACTGCACACTTCTCAAGACCAAAGTGGAAAGTTCCAAAGCCCCCTTGCTATAGGATAATGCTATACAATCTGCAGAATCATTTACAAGTGCATTCTATGAGCATCTACAGGGATGCATGGATCGAGACATCCCAAATAAAACCAAGACACACTCCTCCAAAAATAAGAAACCAATCTGGTGGTCGTTGCCCATAAATAAGCTATACAACAGAAGGAGGAAATGAACACATGATAGAGCAAATTCACAAAAGGAAAGGCATTACTGATCATTATTAGGAAGAAACAATGATCACTCATAAAATAATTCAAGGCCAGTTTCTAAAGACAAATTGCCAATGAATGTAAGAATAACAACCACAAAGCCTTTGCTAGCTATACCAAAGATTTAGGTGGCAACTCTCAAATATGCTGTCAGCTACTGCAAAATGGCAATAAATACACTGAACCAACTGACATTGCATTGAACTTGTCCACCAGGATGTGGGCAAACTCCCCTCCATCACCCCCAAAAGGGCCTGTGTCCATCCCAGAAGAATGCAGAGCCCCAGACTTCATGGACATGCAGGTAAAAACAGCCAGCCCCAAAAGGAACTACACCCTCACCTACATTCACTGTCCAGACTCAACCTTACCACAGGCTATGTACCCAAAGAATGGCATACAGCAACAGTCATCCAGCTCCACAAAGGTGGTGCCACAACATAATCTGGAAACTATTGCCCTATAGGCCTACTCAGCCTGGTCTGCAAAGCTATGGAGCAAATTATCATGGAACCCATAAACAGAGACATTGGGAACCTCCAGACACTGGACTCTACCCAACTTGGCTTTGTTAAAAGCAGATCCTGCCTCCTAAACCTAGTTGATATCTTTGAAACAATTACTAAGGACACAGATGGAGGTGAAAGTAGTCCACACAGCCCACCTGGACCTCACTAAGGCCTTTGACGCCATTCCCCACCAGGTATCTGTATGATACCCTTTTGGAGGATGTGTGTGTCATCAGGAGAATGCATTATAGCCCACAGTATGCATTGCCAAATGTGGCCAGACATACTCCTACTGTGTTTGCTTGTACCTAAGA
This sequence comes from Protopterus annectens, assembly GCF_019279795.1. Classification (NCBI taxonomy): domain Eukaryota; kingdom Metazoa; phylum Chordata; order Ceratodontiformes; family Protopteridae; genus Protopterus; species Protopterus annectens. The sequence goes on along the minus strand of NC_056741.1, from coordinate 1,867,612,205 downwards.
AAGCTATATGGCAAACAGGAGTGGTCCCACGACTGAGTGCAGGTGAATACCACTGGTTACTGGCATAGAATAGTACTTGAAGGCTGCAAATGTTACTGTGTGTCCTACATCTGTGTGTCAGTTGTCAAGACATAATCTAACAATTGTTTATGGTCAGGCTGTTGAGGTTATGTATACTACCAGAATGCAAACCAATGACAGATAGTAACAACAGTATCACCCACAGCACAGTGTCAAACCGTGTCATACACACACATGTACTCAAGTTCCAAAATGTGTGTAGTACAATGCATACTGGCCACCAATAGAAACTATGGAGTGTTAACACTGTCTAATACAGGGCATGTCACCCTGCCTATGTGTCCAATATGCACATACATACAGACAGTGCACCTCAACCATGTTCACAAATGTACACCTGCAAATCTGTGCTGCACACACCCCACACTTACTGTCCACTCTGTAACACATGGTGACAAAACTACACACATCAGCCAAGTGGCACATGGGCAGACAATACACAATTGGAATAAACACTGGTGTAAACAATACTACATTGATATTTATAGCTTTAATGCATCATGCCTGCTCAGCTACACCTTCAAGGATATCATTACACTTTACTGCTAATATGCTAACATTGCTATTCTGTTATAAAGTCACCCTGTGCATCAGCACCATGTTAGCCTGTTCCTGCATCAATGTTACAGATGACAGGAGGTGGCACAGGTTTCATCATATGCACAGGGTGTGTTGTTGGTTTGCCAGAGGCCTACATTGAGCCATACAATTGACGTGTGTGTGAGTGGATGTGTGTTTGGGCCAAGAGTACTGTTATGGGCCAATGTGGATGTAATGTGTGTGGGTATGTGTTTGCCCTAGGTGTCTGGTTTATGTGTGTCTGTCTGCATGCACACAGTTCCACCATGTGGCTGCCATATAAGGGGATTTGTGGGACAGCTACAGACTGTACCTGGCAGGATTTACAGATCACCATCTCAAGCCACGGATACAGAACCTGTGCCTGGCAGGGGTGCTACAGACAGTATCAGGTACTAATCCAGGGTACTATCCTCAGAGGTTGACATATGTCCACTGGATCCAGGTCCCTGCTGGGACTGGCCAGAGCCATGTGCACGTGGTCTTTTAGGGCGGTCTATGGACAGCCCCCCCAACATTGCTGGGGCTGGTACTGGCACTGCGGCTATGACTTGATGGACGTCCATGGTGACTGCCAGTTGATGATATTGCTGGCATACGTCCATGTTGACATCTCAACCGTCCCGCACTGTCCTGATGCATGGACATGACATTGTGGAGGACATCTAATGTCTCACCCCAATGTCTATCAATGACCTCATTGTAATTACATATGACACCTGCTAGGTCATAGATACTGTCATTTACAGAGGTATTATGAGCCCTCTGTGCCCTTAGTCCCTGTCTGGTGTACTGCTCCATACATGCCTGTGCCTCCATGACAGCCTGGAACATGCATGTGGTTGTAAGAATCGTGGCACGTCTGCCAGGGTCATGATGGCCAGCAGTGCTCTGACGAGAACCCCTGGACATCTGCCTATGTGGTACCATTCCAGACATCTGGCTATGGCTGCTGTGTCCTGTTGCATGTGCCATAGATACCACACTGTCCTGGCCATTGCCGACTGTACACTGTCCCTCTGCTAAGGGCATTGGTGATGATGGATGTACAGGCAGTATGACTGTGTGCATGGATGGGGTGGAGACTTGTGTACTGTCAATTGGTTGCCCAACAACGGACCCTGACAAACATGCCTGTGCCATAACACACCTATCCTCATTATCACTATTTGTGTCAGTGACATCAGGTTCCCTGCTGCACTGAACCAGCCCAACCTCAGCACCTGTGAGAGTAAAACAGGAAACACACTTTAAGACCTGTGCATGATGTCAGAACGCATGCACATATGAACACATGCACACATGCACACCAATACACTCCTCACTAAAGCAGACTCACACACACACACAAACACCACCAGCAATCTCAGAACATACTCAATAGCAGTTGATAGTGGGGTACAGTATCACAAGCCAAACAGTCATATCACACATGTCAGCATGCAGGACATGTGTTGCTCAACAGCATGCAATGCGAGTGTAGACAGTCCTTGTTACTAACAGTATACATGGCTTTGATGCATGTGTTTTGTTGTTCGGTGATTGGCCTCCCCCTGGAACACACTATATACATGGACACAACATTGCTGTGCAAGTATTAAAAACTCTTTAATGTACTGTGCACCATCACTCACAGGTATACATACCATGGCTGGATGTGTATCTGTATGTCCCATAGATATCCAATTCTGATTAGAGCCTCTGTGTCTTTAACAAATAATTGTGGACACAGTTTTAGCTCATGCATGATGTGTATACACAAGATCAGTGGTGCATGTATAACTGATGGAATACCATTGGTCCACATAGCCAATGTACAGTAGTTATGGTGAGTGTAGATCATGTTGTGGACATGCCAGTGTCATCCATGACATGGCATGCTAAAACACAAATGCATATTTAAACATCACACATACCCAATGTGTGTCATATGACCTAGCCACTCAATAGCATTACAAGACATATATGTGTCGGTTGTGCAAATGGTGATTGGTATGCATATTGTTTATAGGTGAATATGTTTGCGCACACACAACATTGAGGTGTATACCAAATGAAAGCTATGTGTAGTACTGTGGTTACAATAAATGGATGGGGTGTAGTACCATAAGCCATTATCATGAAGCATCATGTGGTCACTCAAAGCTACAAATGTGTCCCAAACCAGCACCTATCATGCTGTACCAGAACTGCACTACCATGGCTACATTCACCATTTCACAGTCAGTTGTTACATGGGTTTGTAAGGAGGCCAATAAGGAGCACTGCCTAACATGAATGTGTTGTGTGTTGCAGTGTGTTTCACTGCCCCCTGATAGGCCTCTACCCCTCAGGTATATTATGTGTGCTGTATGGATGACATTTGGGATACTGGAGTGTGACTTTACAGAGGGTTTGTGAATACTTCATGTGCAGCATGTTAACATGTTCTGTGTATGACATAGTTGTGTATGTTGTGTGCATGCGCATCGACTCTGCCTATCCAATGGTCACTACAGTGTAGCCACATTTGTTTGAGATGCTCCGTGTATTGCATGTGTTTGAGGCAGCTAATTACATTACTGAGGTGTGAGTAGTCTCACAGCAAACATGCACATCATGCATTATGCGTAGGTGTGTTACATGTGTACATGGCCTACACCTTAACTATGACATGCACTTTTTATTTACAATAATAAATGTAGAACACACTCACCAGCATGTGTCCGCTGGCTTGCATACATGTAGTGCTTTAGCCTCCAATGACACACCCCAGTTAACACCAAGGGACTACATCAGCCTATATGCCATAGTGCTTTATCTGCCTAGCAACAGCATACACAGCTTTTGCTGGGATCAAAGCATGGACACATAATACCATGACAGAAATAGTTTCCCACTAAGCTATCCCACAAATACACATCTTTGACACATTCACCAACACACTGACCATCACACTCAGTCAACTTTACATAGAATCTATTGCAACAAGTAAATGTGGGTGTGTATGACTATACATGACTCTCTCTCTCTATACACACACATACACACACACACATATATATATATATATATATATATACATACATACATATACACATCCATTGGTGTGCATATACATATACATATAGGCATATATACAGTCCACCTTTCATGGTGGGAATATCAATTATACAAAGGATGTGAGGTATACAGTAATGTAATAATATCACACAGTCTTGTGAGAAATACATTGAACGTGTTCTCAGCCCAGGTAGCTTTAGCAGGCCTCACTGGCTGCAACATTGCAAACTGAACAAAACACACACAGTGTTTAACCACCACATGTCATATACCAGCACTGTATGCTGTCTTGTTTGTCAAACACTAAACCCTACATACAAATATGCACATAACAACCTTCACCAACATATATATGTCCACCCTTCACAAACAGTTGTAATATGTCCCTTGCTCTATGCACATATACAGATGCTAATATATATGACAATATATATCTCTCCGTATGTGTGTGCCATACACACACAAGGTCCACACTGTTGTAAGACCCTGGACCTCACAGCTAAACTGTTGGGCCTTGCTGCAACATGAACAGGTGTCACATGTGAACACACAGTAACATTAGAGGGGGTATATATAGCTACAAATGCTAGATTAGCATACTAGCCTGGTACAGCAGTTGCCAATGCTAAGCTAAACTTTAATATGACTATCATGCATGTGTTACTCTGTCACAACCATGTTTATATAAATGTTTGCACTAATCCCCCAAACAGCCATTGTCCACACTACTAGACAGAACACAGATAACATGGATCAGATGTTTGACATTTAATGCTGAGCTACATATTTCACAGTTATGTCCCACTGCACACAGCTACACACTGAATTGTCCATGGCAGTAGTTAAGCAGGACATCTGTGCATACATACGTACTGCTGCCATGTATGAATGGTTCACATTATGTAGAGTACTCTTCAAAAACATCTACTACATGCCAGTAAATACATATCTGTTACATACCTTTCCTTTGTATGAATTGGTATTATTTATTTTCCGTTTTCCTTTTGCTTTTCACTGTCTCTCTCTCTCTCTCTCTCTCTCTCTGTCTCTCTCTCTCTCTCTCTCTCAGTCTCTGCAGTAGAGTGGTTGAGTTTGTGGGCAGCAATTACAACCTGCTTTTATAGGTATTTGCACATGTGCATGTGATGGCCTCTGCACTAATTGGTGGCTACCATTTGCTAATTGCATGCAGCCTGCTGTGTGGTAATTGCAGTAATCACTGTCATAACAACCCAGCGCTATAAATTGCTAACTCAAGTAGGCATAGCCCTTTCAGCTTTCCAAAATGGGGATCATGCTTGTTTGCTATGGACATCGTTGCTTAAGTCAGAAGGTTGGTATAGTTCTTATATCTGAAGCCAGGGTGTAGCCAGTGATTTGAATGTTGTACTCAGACCTGAATGTTGCTGCTTCCAGTATGCATTTGTCAGTGTAGAATTGTACTCACCCCTCCAAATGCTAACACAAGATACATGGGAGTATGTACTTTCTTTTCTAATTATACAATTAACTGCCATACAAAAGTAGTTATTGAGATGTATACTTTTGGCACATGAACTGTTTGTGAACTGCTATACTGTGAATATTAATTTACTCACTTCTGAACAGTTTGTGCTTTTTTAGTGTTGACATTAACACAGGCTGGTCAAGAAAACTGGACACATTTCAGTACTGAGTATGCCTACCTACATCCTTGGTAGACCCTGAACACGCAGGTATATTGTACATTTGGATAGGGGTGCAGAAGTACAGAGAGCATTATGTATTATTGTGTGAATTTTATCTTACTGGACTTAAAGGGTTGCTGTGTACCTGTTAGTTTATCAAGGCAAGTAGTCTGTCTGCGTAGCTCCCAGCTGTGGACCTATCCAGATGGTAGCCAGAGGTTAGCCTCTTATTCTTTGTCTGTGCATCACACCGGTCTTTTCAGAACTGGAACAATGGCATTGTCACAGTTGGTTGCTACCAGTACATAACTATATCCTTTGGTATTTCAGTGTTGTACTCCTACATAAGGGTATGCTTCTGGAACTCCTTCCAAAGCTATTTGCACAGTGTGTAACAGCAGAAAAGCTGATATGCCTGTGTGTTTCTGCCTCTGCCAGGCCTCTGAAACACTTGGGTACATATTTGAACAGACCCAGGGAAAAGTAGGTAAAGTGAGGTACACCTTTAAAATATTAGAGACATTAAGTTGAGACTTTGAGAGAACCAGAGCATATGGATTAATACACCTTTTCTGAAGTGCAAGCAGTGTCTAACTCTTACTTATTGTCATTATTCATTAAGTGTAATTCCCCACCTTTCTGCCTAACGTCAGTACTTTTCAGAGGGATTCAGAGGGACACAGCTAAAATTTGTTTCAAAATCAGGGACATCCCTGAAAATTAGTCACAGTTGGGAAGTATGGCCTCTGCCCTAATCAGATATGCCAGTGTTTGTCCTGCTATGATACTGTGTGGGGTTTGTAAAGTGCTGCTGTAACATTATTTCCTGCTAGAATGGCTGGTTCTCTTTTCACAGTCATGTAATGCAGTTCCACAACAATTGCTGGTAAAGATCACAGAACAAGATTTGTGTTATGGCATTCCTATTTTTCCTTTACATTCACTCATTCTGATGCAGGATATATTTATTTTGGCACCAACTTGTCGTATGTCTACTGTGGCTTAGTGGTACTTCATGCAGTCTAGTATGTCCAAGGTCCGGGGTTCGAGACTGATAGAGGTGTTTTATTTTGCTGCTGAGCAGAACAAGGGCCCTGACATACAGAGTGACTAAGGCACTTTCAAGCAGTTGTAAGTGGGTTTGCACTGGTTTGCGCAATGCTTAGCAATTCGTAGCTAAGCGCATGCAAGCGCACACTTGCACAAACCCGCTAACTACTGCTTAATAGTGCTTACTCCCGCTAACCCCCATGCTCATTTCTTTGAAAGAAAAGAAAATGGGGAGATAGGAAAGTGGTGAAAAATGGGCACAAAGAGGGAAAGACAGTAGGGAAAACAGCTTGGGATGTGCAGGATGGGTGTAGGAAAGGTCCATAGCTGCCCATTTCTTTAACAGCAACACCTATGCATATGCAATAAATTTGGAGGGAAATATGAAACCTTCCACCCCTGAGAGAGGGGGGAGGACAACAAGGTATGTTGTACTGCCAATTAAATATCCGTTTATGTGTCCAGCTGACATGTGTGCAAAATGGGCAGCTATGTATGGGTCGTAATTTTTTTTTTTGGGAGCAGATTGCCCTTTTTTCTTTTTTTCAGGTGAGAGTGGAATGTGGGGTAGGGGATGTAGGTATATTTGGGGAGGTAGGTTGGGGAGGTAAACAGACAAGACAAACAAGATGCATACGGGGCAGAATATAACACATGTGGTGGGTGAACACTATTGATGGGGAAGGATGTTTGGAAATCGCAAGCCCATGAGCCCACAGATGGCAACAGTGGAACTGAGATCCCCACCCATGGGCAGTCACCACTGCACCTTCACAGCCCAGAGGGTGGCTGTGCTGGGGGATGAGTAGGAGGGGCAGGCTCACCAATGAGTCGTGCCACTCATGCCTCAAGCTGGCGTAGAGGATCAGCAATAGAACGCTCAATCTCCCTACGCACCACAGCCCGGACTGTTCAGAGGGTGATAGGTGGCCCTCCTCCACCCATGCTTGCATGGGGGGGACAAGCCCCATCCCCTGCAGTGCTTCCACCTGAAGGTGGCACAGGGCCAATGGAGGAGGAGGTCTCAGGCTGGGCACCGGACCTGCTGGTGCCAGGTGCCATCGCCAGCTGAGGTGGGACAGGTGGGTCCGCTGGGACCGGCCTTCCCATATGTTCTATGTTTAGGAGGATTTAATGAAAATATGGGTTAGTAACAGTCAACAGCATTCCCAATTAGTTATAACAGCATGCAGAAGTATTCCCATTAACCCAACACACCAGAGTTCCAACAGTTGAACAACAAGCATGACACATGCATATATAGAACAACAGTGGACATTCCAACAGCATGCAGGTTTAACTGATGGCAACAGGCCACCAATATTGTGCAAGTTTTTTGCAGTTATAAGCAAGTTTACTGTGCCTATAGTTAGTGTACAGCATAGTCTATCCATGAAGGTCACTTTTAGATGTGGTAAATGCAAAGCTTGTAGTTTTGTAGTGCCCCATTTTTCTCATATTAATAATGTATGTTTTAATACATGTAATGTTTTCAATTGTAATTCTGAAGGGGTGATATATGCACTTAAATGCCCTTGTGATGAATTTTATATTGGAGAGACTAAAAGGGCTTTTAAAGTTAGGCTTTTAGAACATGCCAGGGACATTATTAATAATAAGGAAGAAAGTTCTGTGGCTATGCATTTTAAAAAATTTCACCAGAGTAAAAATGAGGGGTTACAAGGTACTGTTTTAGAGCAAATATACCATTCCTGTCGTGTTAATGTTAACATTAAACAAATTTTATTATATAAAGAAGCTGTATATATTTTGAAATTTAATACACTATATCCTCATGGTCTTAATGAAGACTTTAATTGGAGAGCATTGATTTGATGTAATGAATTTAACCAATTTATATTATACTAATTGATTTATTGTATAATTGTTTTGTGTAGTAGTATAAATGTAGTTTTGGTATTTGTAAGGTTTATACTCCTTGAAGGCTACGGCCGAGACGTCAGAGAGAGAGAATAAATTTGTTTCGGAAGTTGTGGATTTTTTCGTTGTTTCATTCTGTCTTTTGCTGGTTTTGCATTGTTTATACACCAATATTGTGGTATTTGAACAGGGCACATGCATCGAAATAAATGCAGATATTTATAAACCAATAGGACATATGCCCCAACAAATGTTTTGAGATTAGACATACCCATTGAGGCGTGGAATTGCATTTTTTATGCACATACAGTAGGGTGGAAAATGATAGCTCCATTAACAACCTATATATCCTTCTAGTTTACACTACATTCCTAGTAACTGCAGTTATATGTCCCCTACATGTATTATTACATGTATTATTACACTACCCAATTGCCCTTAAATTGGGAAATGGGTCTTGCTAGATCTTTATATACATGGGCTGTATCTGACATACAAACTGTCTGCAATGCATATGTTACTGCTACATATTTTGTGAGTTGCTCAGACACACTACTGCTGAGATGGTACACTGACAGCTCTACTTTCCTATACTTACTTAGATATGTTTAGGTGAAATTATCAGTTATATGTTAACAGCTCCCTACATTTCTGCCAGCACAATGATATTTCTGGGGAACACAATACCAAGCTACTCATGTGTCAGATTAACCTGTACATGCTGGGCATGAACCAACAGTTGAGGACTGTAAATATGCTTAAAAGCTACTGGCACTCCCTTCATCCACTTTATATGGGCCTAACCAACTGTGTGTTAACAGCGCTTAATACAACAGTACTATTTCTATAATTCAAGAGTACAACAACATATCAAAGAAAATGACACAGACAAACTCCAGGAATTATACCTTTATTAAAGACTTATAACACTTTTCTAGAGACTCTCACATGTATTTTATATAACAGTACATGCAGAATAATTATTAGAGAATTATTATACCTTTATTTATTGTGTTAAAACACTTTTTTCAGGCTCTCTCATTTATTTTACATAACAGTACAAGCTGAATAATTACTAACCTGCCTGGTGGCGCAACCTTAGCAGCCTGTCTGCATAGGCTTGCTGATTCGCAGCACGGACACCTGCAGCTGTGAAGTAAATGAAGTGATATTGAGACATACATATCCATAGTATAGACTAGAATAACAATTCTTACATACTTAATTCCATGGCTACTTACTCAGTAGTGGGGCATTTTCCATCTCACAGGCCTCCTGGATCCACTGGTCCAGTTGACCCGCCTTGCGTCTCTTCAGGTCTGCGTGGTGGTGTCTGACCTGCTCACTAGTCCGAGGGACACCTGTGGCACTGGTGAGTTCATGAGCTAGATGGTCCCAGGCTTCCGCTTTGTATTGGGTGCCCTGGTACTAGCCCCGCAGGAGTCTATCCTCATGATTATGGACAAGGAGCCAAACCATTACCTTTGACTCCTCAATGCCCCAATGTTGCGCTCGAAAACGAGAGCCCTCTCCAGCACCGGCCATTGCTGCCTGCAGATGGGAGCTACAACCAGTTATGGCAAGTATTCCCACCTATGGAGCTTAAATATGCATCATTTCCTGCACTTATTTGTGATTGGCCAGTTTTGAAAAAACTCAGCTGAAGGCACACCTGCTTAGCAATGGGTAAACTTCCATTGATATGTATGTGTGTGTTGAAAGTGCATGCTTAGGAAAAGCTGTCATGGCTTAGTGGTTCAGTACTGTGATTATGGTGCACAGTATCCCGGGTTCAAGGCCTGTCATTGCTTTTTATTTTACTACTGGCCAGACCGGCTAGGAGGTGTGGCTGTGTTTAGCCAACTTTGCTCAACTTTGCCCAATGTTGCTCTACGTTGCCCAACGTTGTGCTAGTTAGCAGGGTGTGCAGCTACATGCAAAGCTATTGCACTAGTTAAAGCAGTGCTCAGCTTTGAGCAATTATACTTAAATATGCTTAATACTGGTAAACTTTGCTTAGCAGTGCTTCACATTGCTTAAGATACGTTACTTATGCATTCATCAGTATGCATAACCATTTCACCTTCTTATATATATTTATATATATAAAATTTGTTCACTACTACATAGGCCATTTCAATGCTTTTTACTAAAATTTAAATGATAAATGTCAGGAATTATTTTTATATACAGATTTCCAACAGAAAATAGAAAGGGGAATGGTGGGACTCGAACCAGGAATGCCTCCTCTTTGTGCAAAGGCTCTACCACTACGCTATTGCTATTTTGCTCAATTTGCATATACGTTTCTTATTATCCTCTTTGATGTCTAAACTGCTAACTGTAGCTAAGCAATGGGCAAACCTGCGCAAATACGGGCAGCTATATTGGGAATAATAAAAAAAAAATAAGTAAACGTTTTACATTTTATAATTGTACAGGGGTTTAGAATGTGGGTGAGTGTAGTGTTGGGTATGTAGACATTTGAGCAGACTCGCTCATGTAAGTTGACATTTCACAATTGAGAGACTTGCAGGGGCATGGATTTTTGGACTGCTCGGCAGTCCGACACGCCCCCTGCACTCGTGCACGCTCCGTGTTAGCCTTAGAGTTGAGGCAGCGCACCCTCATTAATATGCATGTTGCGCTGCCATCTTACTCTTAGACTGGCGTTTCCGTGTAAGAGTAATTTAGTCTTACACAGAGGATTTGTGAATCCTGGGGTTGGTTTTATGACATCACCTGGATGGGAGATGATCTACTAATATGGAGCCTGAATTAGGATTTCAAAGTACAAACATGTGATGGTCATGTACGTAAAGAGTTTGAAAAAACTTCATTCATGCCTGTACTGTGTTCATAAACATTAACAGTAATGGAAATCATTCATTCCTCAGACAGTGAGACAGTGTCATTTATCATAGAGCTTCTGTGACTAGAGCCATACAATTTGCTGTATATAAGGGACACAGTAAGGTATGTGTGAAGACCATGATATTCCTTGGCAAAGTGCACATCACTAAGCAAATACATACATTTTCCCTGTTCTGCATTTTAACTGCTAGTCTGCCCATCTCTCTCCCTCAAAAGATGAGGATGGTGGAGCTCCTGAACTGAATGTAATGCTTAATGATAAGACAGAACTTGATTACACTTTTCAAAAGTTTACAATATTAACAAAAGCACTGGTTCAGACAGACTTCCAAGATGGTTGCACCCTGAGTAACAGCTTAATTCTAGCTCTTCCAGTGTGAAAACAGAAACTTAACAGAAAAAGCCAATGGACCTAGCTTTCTGGGTACATTTCAATAACTGGCTAGTAAGTGCACTGCCTGGATGTCAGAAGAAAAGAAATACAGAGGACCAAAAGGAAAATCAGAAAGTCAGTGAAGAAAAAACACTGACTAGGAAGAGTACTGCAGTCATTCAGGAAAAATCAGTGCAAGGTCCAGACATGATGTCCAGTAACCCAGAGGAAAGTATAAGGCAACTGTGCAAAGACCTGACTAAAATAAGAGAAACACTGGTTGAGTATATCAACTCAAACAATAAAAAGCTGGAAAAATGGAAGAAGCTTTAAACAGATATTCAGATAAGATGATAAAACTGCAAAACTCAGAGGTCAAAATGAAGAAAAGGCTGGCTGAATATGACACCGCACGAGAAGAGATGTTTCAAAAAGAATGGAATTAGAGGACAGAGCACGTAAGGAAAACCTTAGATTTACTGCTGTACCAGAGAAGCTGGAAGAAACAGACTGTAGTAATGTTATGAAAGTACAAATAAGCAACTGGACTGGTATTCCACAACAGGAATTGTTAATTGAAAGGGCATATCATGTGTATGCTACAAACCTAGATATGAGAAAACAACCTAGACCTTTAATAGCAAAGAGACAATCTTAGCAGCAGAAACAGTTGATTCTGACAAAACTATGGCAGAAGGACAAAGTACTAAAAGTGGGAGAAAGGAGAGTGTGGAGAATGACTATTCAGTGTACACCAGCAGAAGAGAAGTAAATTTATTTCATTACTCAGGGAATGTCGAGAAGCAGTTGTGAGATTCAAAGTGGTGTACATAGCTATCTTCAAAATATTTTTCCCTGGAGGAACAATTATTTTTTGATGAAGTGCATACTAATGAAGAAATACAAAAGTTTGCCCAACAAAAAGTGAGCTGTGAAATGAAAGGAGATTCTGCTTCTTGTAATACAAAATGCAGATAGACTGTGCCAGTGAAACCCTTTGCAGTGCTTCAATGGAAAATGCTTGAAAGAGGGAAAAAAGCACAACAGTTGACTAGAAGAATAAAGAGTACGTTGGAAATGAAGTAGAGACAGGGTTTGGGAGATAGAAATGAATAGGAATAGAACAAGAAAATCTGGAAATATTGGACTTGCTTTGACTTTGTTAAACTTTGTTCATGTTTTGCTATTTTATTTATAGTAATAACTCTGTATAATTTTATTTTGTTATATTTGTTCTGGCTTGTTTTACTTGTTCTCTGTGGAGCTTTTCAACCTGGGCCTCCACTGAAAATGGTCTCTTAATTGGCCCAGTGGACTATCCCATTAACCAAAATGCAAATAAATAAATAAATAATTCTAGAGGATGCCAAAGTATACGACCTACTTCATGTCATGAATATTTGCAGAATAAAATCAGTAATGTGGAAACTGACAAATGGCAGATTACAAGCAATAATTATACGTGCAAAACATAACAGAACAAGAAAATCTGGAAATATTGGACTTTTTGGGATTTTTGGATTTTGGACTCTAAAGCATACGCCCTACTTCAAGTAATTAATGTTTGGAAAAATAGTCAGGAGAAGGGAAGAGGAGGGAAAATGTTAACTAAGTAAAACAAAATTTTTCTTAGTACTATTTTGATCGTGTATGGTTTTCTTTGCATGTTAAAAAGTAAAGTTTATTCAGTTATTTTTAAGTGTAATGGGGATACTGTTGTAAATAGGGGCTCCTGTTTTTTCTTTATTTTTTTCTTTCTCCCTTCTTCTCTCTTTCTCCTTGTTCAGTTTTAGGAAATTAGGCACTGTAGTGTAAAAACTGGTTAAAAGAGCATGAGAAAAGAAAAAAAATAAGGTGCTGTTTCTCATTCTTACATAGGGAAATGACAGGGTTAAGGCCATTAGCTTAATCTAATAGCACATTTTAAGAGAAAGCAAGTAAATGAAAACAATATTGAATATTACAAAGCTTTTTTCTAGTAAACAAAGATATGCTTAACAGTTTTCTGTCTAGTTTTTATGTCTCTAGCTGACAATGTGATAAAGAGAATTGGCTTGGAGAAAATGTTTTCTGAAAGCATTCAAGTGTTTTTCCAGCTGAAAGAGCTATAAAGATAAGACAAACCCAGACAGCACTTAATAGAACCACATACTGTACCATGTGTCTTAGCATGCATACCCTTTCTATTAGGTTGTCTCATATCTGTGTGTGTGGCTGTCAGTTTGGAACATTTGTTCCTATTAGGAGGGCAAAACTTCAATATTTGAAGATGTAAGTAGTTTTGTGTGTTATTACTATTATGTTAATAGGTTTTAGGGGGATAGTGGGGTGTGTTTGTATTTTTGTTTGAGAGTTTTTTCAATAAAAAAAGTTCTGTAAGATGTGACATAGGCTCAAATGGAGATGACAAGAAACAATCATATAAAAGATAAACTTGCCAAACAGTGGATGCATGTAACAAAAAAGCTGTTATACATAAAAGGTGGGAATAATATTTTTTTCAAGCATATGATGCTTTCTGTAATGTCTTTAAATGTTAATGGTCTCACAGATAAATACAAAAAAGAAAGAGTTGTGTACTACATTAAAAAAGTAGAGTACAAATAGTTATGCTACAAGAGACACACTTGGAAAGAACTGAACATGTGGATTTAAATAAATCTCCACAGTTCCAATTGTAAATGTAATAAATCCAATACACATTTTGAATGACAATAAAACACTATACTGGTCAATATTTATTAAAACAAAAAACAACTGCTAAGCGCTTTCATTCACAAAGAACTTCTTCAGACCTGGTTGTCACACATACAAAATTCACATTTATAGTTTGCTAAAGTCACATGACCCAAAACATTAGCAATGTTTTTACCCTTTCTTACATAACACTGCTTTAAAGTTTTCCATATCATTCATACCTGGATCTGCACCTGTGTTTAGCCTCACTTGCCAAGCATATTCTTTCCAGTTTAAATCCACTTCTGCATCCCATCTCTTGTCTGCATTTAAAACCTGGTCAATAACAGTAAAACTAAAACCCACTTTAACTCTGTTATGACAGTTAACAACATGTCTTGCTAGGGCGTTAGTTACATCCAGTTTTTCAACCGCCCTCAGGTGCTCATAAATTCTGTGATGAAAGCTACGTATAGTTCTTCCTATGTAGAATCCATCACAAGAATTACATAATACTAAATACACAATTCAAAAGGGCCTCATAGAAACAGACAACTGGTGCCAGAGCCATGGCCTCAAGCTAAACGCCAAAAAGTGTATAGTCATCCCCTTTGGCAAAAACAAAGTGCCCACAAATTACCACATAGGTGGTAATCCATTAAGTACAGAAGAAGTAATTAGGGACCTGGGGACCCAAGTTGATAGCAATCTCTCATTTGACAACCACGTGGCCAAAGTGGTTAGAAAAACATTTTATATAGCCCACCTAATCATGAAGGGATTCACATCTAGATCAGGGGAGGTCATCGTGCCTCTTTACTCATCCCTCATCAGGCCCATAATTGAGTACAATGCCCTTTGGGATGTACCTTACCAGACACCTGCAGCAACTGGAAAGACCCCAAAAGTACCTCACCATGAGGATCAAGGGGCTCAAACAGATGCCGTATGCTGCCCGGTTAAAGAAACTCCAGCTCTACTCAGTGGCATACTGCCTGCTCAGAGGCGATCTGTGCCTGATGTATAAAGCCATGTCCAACCCGGAATTAATGGACATGCTGCACCTCAGAAAATCCAAATCCCATCAAGCTACGTGCTCGAGAGACTTGAACCTCAGCACTGAAATAAATAGGACATGCTGGAGGGACAGATTCATAACCCAGAGGCTCCCTTCACTCTGGAATAAAATCCCAGTCCAGGTTAGGCAGAGTCCCTCATTGACTCTCTTCAAGAGGAATCTTGATGAGTGGATAGGAGATCATAGGTTTACCCCGGGTATCACTTCTGTGTCACTGTTAGACAGAGGCACAGTATACTAACCTTGAAAAAGGGCATAGCAAAATTAATTTAATATGGGTGGCGAAAGCTATACACACTCTGGCTAGGCTTATAAATGCCCTAGGGCAGATAGCCTAGTATGAACCTATGAACCTATGAAACTATGAACAATGAATTTAGATTTGCAATTGTAATTCCCCTTGATATTAATAGTAAAGTCCTGAGCCTTTACTACTATTTTATTCCCCAATACCAAAAATGTACAATAATTGCAGTCTTCACATCTTGACCTCCCATTATACGTAATAGGAGTATTATATTTTTTGGTTTCTAAAAAAAATCCTTAAGACTTTTCCCTCTTTTTGTGACAAAAGTAGGACTCTCATATAAAAAAGCACCTAACTCTTGGAAATTTTTCAAAAATTTCCAATTATTTGTGATGATCTGCTTAATACTGTACATATCTACTGAATTTTCCAATGTACAACTCAGATTATAATCTACTCCTTCACTATTTCTTTCAACATCTTTTATTTTCTCTTTCTTCCTCATGGCTTTAATTTTATCTATTGCTTCACTTATTACCCCAATAGGGTAACCCCTGATTATTTTTTTTTTCTTAACATCTCACATTCTTCCAAAAAATACTTCTTTGTCAGTGAGTCTATTTATTTTATCAAGCTGACCAAACACAATATTATTTTTCAAGTTCACACTGTGTAAACTGCTATATTCCAAGCAGCTGTTACTCTGGACATCTTTTTAAAAAATTTTAACCAAGATTTTCCCCCCTTTCTTGTACACAGTCAGATCCAGGTAATTCACATTACTTCTACTATTATTAAAAGAAAACTTTGAATAACTTGTAACAGAATTTAAATATTCACAGAATTTCACCAATTCCGACTCGGAACCTTCCCATAAAAAAACAAATCATCAATAAAGCGCTTGTAAAAATAAATATTTCTAGCAAATGTAGAATTAAAAATAAATTCTCTTTTTCAACTAGTCATGAACAAATTGGCATAGCTCGGGGCCATGGCTGCCCCCATAGCCACACCTTTATTTTGTTTAAAATATCTACTGTCAAAGCTAAAAAAATTGTAAGACAATATTACATCTAAAAGTTCAGCCAACAGACTAATCTCCTCACCGTTAAAATCAGGACAACCCCTCAGCACTCCTGTAACCCTCTCAATTCCTTCTTCATTGGGAATTACAGTGTACAATGAACATACATCAGCAGTTACTAACCACGTATTATCTCTCAGGGAAACATTCTTCACACTTTCTTTAAAATCAAATGAATCCTTAAGCTCCTTGTTCCTGTTCCTCCTTCTTGGTAAACAACCACACACTGAAAAACCTGTTCACTGGTTCCTTCCTGCAAACAATTCATAACTTCACCTGCTACGCCCTCTGCTGGTAGAACTTCCTCTGTCCTAGTTCTTTTTGCTGCTCTGGTTTCTGCAGCCTCATCAGCTTCTGAAATGTTAGCACAGTTACTTTTAATTACTGTTGAAGCATGCTGATTCATTTGTAATTCATTTAGATAGCCCCCCTCATCTCTTATGAATTTCTTCAGTTTCCTTTTCTGTTGAATCTCATTCTCTTTGATTAATTTTGTTTGAATAGATTCCATTTTTAACTCAAAATTCACAGGAGACTCATTATTTTTCAGGGAACCATAACTATTAATTATTTTGTCATTTCAAATGACCAATTTATGCCTCGCATCTTCAAGCAGCAACTGTACATACTGCAGGCCTACATTCTCATTCAGCACTTTCCATGCACTTACCAGATCTTCAGAAACAAATTCTCCAGCTGGCATATTACTAACCATAAGTCCTCTCTGCACTCTTTTCACCTCCAAACAGGCTACAAAAAACAAGATATCCCACTGTAACCTCTTGATTTTTTAGGAAACTATTTTCAAGTACATTAAACTCACTTACGATGTTGGTGCTGGTACTACTATCGGGTTGGCTCATTTCAGGGGCTTGTTTCTTTGTAGTAAACGGATTGGCTGGATTTGCAAGACAGTCCCCAGCCACTTATCAATCAAAGCAACATTACCGTTCAATTTATTGCTGCTGGATGAATTCTCCTTTCTTTTGGGAAACACTCCCAAATCCAATGAGTCCACATAATTAACTATTTTTAGAGATTTTGCAGATTTTCCAGAGCCAACCTTTTCAATAACTCCATTGCCATTGTCCAGCAATGCATTGCTCTGTGTATCGTGCAAAGTGAAGCTAGAGGGAATCACCAGAAAACTAGAATTTAACTGTTGTTGGGAAAACATTTTGGGTGAATTGCCACTCAAAGAAGCCATAAAAGTCCAAAATCCAAATAAATCTCCACAGTTCCAATTGTAAATGTAATAAATCCAATATGCAGTTCGAATAACAATAAAACACTCAATATTTATTAAAACAAAAAACAACCTGTAAGCGCTTTCATTCACAAAGAACTTCGTCAGACCTGGTTGTCACACATACAAAATTCACATTTATAGTTTGCTCAAGTCACATGACCCAAAACATTAGCAGTGTTTTAACCCTTTCTTATATAACACTGCTTTAAAGTTTTCCATATCGTTCATACCTGGATCTGCACCTGTGTTTAGCATTGCTTGCCAAGCATATTCTTTCCAGTTTAAATCCACTTCTGCATCCCATCTCTTGTCTGCATTTAAAACTTGGTCAATAACAGTAAAACTAAACCCCACTTTAACTCTGTTATGACAGTTAACAACATGTCTTGCTAGGGCAATAGTTACATCCAGTTTTTCAACCACCCTCAGGTGCTCATAAATTCTGCGATGGAAGCTACATATAGTTCTTCCTATGTAGAATCCATCACAAAAATTACATAATACTAAATACACAATGAATAATTCCCCTTGATATTAATAGTAAAGTCCCAAGCTTTTACTATACTTTTATTCCCCAGTACCAAAAACTTACAATAATTGCAGTCTTCACATCTTGACGTCCCATTATAAGTAATAGGAGTATTACATTTTTTGGTTTCTAAAAAATCCTTAAGACTTTTCCCTCTTTTTGTGACAAAAGTAGGACTCTCATGTAAAAAGCACCTAACTCTTGGAAATTCTTCAAAAATTTCCATTTATTTGTGATGATCTGCTTAATACTGTACATATCTACTGAATTTTCCAATGTACAGCTCAGATTATAATCTACTCCTTCATTATTACTTTCAACATCCTTTGATAAAGAAAGATTTTCAGGATGGTTATTCAGCAGAATACCTGGGGCAAAGGAAGAGAAGAATACATATATTAATTGCAAGAAAAGCTCCAATAGTGATAGAAGAGGATAAAAAATGACAATAATGGTAGATTTATAGTATTAATGGGCTACAGACAGGGAGGAGCATTACACTAGCATGTATTTATATTCCACCAAAAACTGTTATAATAGAGCTTAAGAAAATTATGGGAGAAATAATCAGCTTTCAGCAAGGAATATTACCTATAGGTGGGAACTGGAATTTGATTTACAACAGTGAAGATGTGTCTGGGGGCCCAGGAGGGAAATTATAACAAAGGAGGGTAGATTTTTAAAGAAATTTATGAAAATATTTGGCATGGAAGATGTGAATTCAGTACTAGGAGTTCAGAGTAAATTTACATATTATTCCCCAAGATACAAAAACTGGGCTAGGCTAGACAGACTTTACATTTCGCGGGAACATGTGCATTTAATTGAAGGTTTTAATATGCACCCAACAACTATTTCAGATCATGCACCAATAATACCTAAAATAAAAAACACAGGACAATGAAATAATAATAAGACACTGGTACTTTCCCACGTATCTGTTGAAAAGAGAGGAATTTAAGGAATGGATAGTGGAAATTACTTAGGAACTATTAGAGAAGATAGACATTTTTTCTAAAAATATAACTAGGGAGTGGGATAAAATTAAATTAAAATGGAATTTAGCAATAGGGTGGAAATAAAAGAGAGATATGGTTAAGAAGTAACAAGAATTATTTAGAGGGAGGGACTGACAAATGTTAAAATATTGCAAAAATAGGGGGAATCTCACAGAACAAGAACAGGAACAACTGCAGAATGCTAAACAGAAAATACAGGATTACCTTGATAATATGCATGAGTTTAGAAAGAGTGCTGTTAAGCACTGATTTTTGATAATAACGTTAGAACATAAAAACTTTTAGCTCAATGACTCAGGCAACAAAAAGAAGAAAAGGCTGTCACCAAGCTTAGAGAGCCTATAACTAGGAAGATAACCAGAAATCCTCTAGAGGTACTAGAAATATTTTGGAAATTCGATGAAAGTTTGTATAAAGCAGAGAAATATGGAAGTCAAGAATAGGTAAAAATGGAAATGTTTATGGAAGAATTAAATATATCAAGGTTAGAGGTATAGGAGAAGATGAAATAAAAATGAAGTATAAACAATCAGCAAGAAAGTCCCCAGGAACTGATGGCATTCCTGTGGAAGTTTGGAAGCTAGGAGGGAAAAGAAAAACTGATGAAGATCTGGAAGGTTAACAGTATTTTAAGAGGAAGAGAAGTACCAACATGCTCAAAGAAAGCAGTGGTAGCAGTAATACCTAAAGGGGGGTAAAGATCAATCATATCCAACTTTATACAGGCCCATTTCAATACTAAACTATGATTATACAGTGTTTATGTTTATAATGGCTAAACGAATGGCAAATGTGATGCCAAAATTGATAGATACAGATCAATGTGGTTTTGTGGAAGGAAGGCAAACATTTGACGACATTAACAGAACACTTATGATCTAGATGGAAGCAGAATGTAAGAAAATATCATTGTTGGTGGTGGCTCTAGATGCAGAGAAAGCATTTGACAGAGCACACTGGGACTTTATGAGCAGGGCAATGGAACCATTTGCATTCCCTGATAAAATTATGAGCTTGATTAGGAGGATATATGAGGGACTGGAAGCAAAAATTAAAGTGGGTGGGGTCCCCTCTGATAGTTTCTGCTTCAACAGAGGAACCAGGCATGGGTGTCCTCTCCCCCTTTGTTATTTGCATTATATTTAGAACCATGGCAAGGAAAATAAGAGACCAAGAAATCCAAGGATATAATTGTTATGGTAGTCAAGAAAAGCTGTTTCTATTCACAGATGATATTATTTTATAACTAACAAAACAAGAAAGGGACATTACAGTGTTGTGACATATTTTGAGACAGTTTCATATCTTTTTGGCATACAAAATTAATAGACTAACAAAGGCAATAGTAGCAAATTATGTACCCACACAAGAATTGGTTCAGCAATATCCATACTGATGGAGACATGATAAAATGAAGTATTTAGCAGTATGGATTAAAATGATTCTTATGTAGCAGCTAAGGATATGAAGGAAGAGACTAAACAAAAGATAATACAAAAACTAAGAAATTAGATGCTTTGTTACATGGATATATATAGTAAGATACAAGCAGTTAAAATGCTTTCAGTCCCTTTAGTCTTATACACTGGTCAGGCATATTTATATCAACCAGAGGAGAAGTTGTGGATAGCAATTAAAAAAGAGCTGAAGGAATTTATCTGGGAGGGGAAGATGGCAAGAGTCAAGTGGGATAAGATTATTGTTCCAACAGAACAAGGCAGACTGTGATTACACGATTTGCAGGGGTGTTTCAGAGGAACACAGTTAAGGCTCCAATACATAGCACAAGAAGAAAACTATAATTCAAAGTGGAAAGAGATGATGACAAAACAGAAGGAAAGTTCAAGAAACAAAAAGAAACTGGAATTTTGGATGCAGACCTTTAAGTAGAATAACAATAATCATACAGAATAACATAGTCATAAAGTAGCAGAAAGTGTTCTAAGAACTAAGCCAAAACAGGAATGGAGAAAGGAGATTCTGCCAATAGGGATGATTGCAATTAGGGATACAGACAATAGGCAAGAGGGGGTTGGAATTTATTGGAGAAAACTGACAAAGGAACCAAGGTATTGGGAGCAAATAACTACAGAAGGAAAGGTAGTAGAATGGGAAGACACCAAGAACTTATTTGGATTGCAGATTAGAGTCTGCCTTCCCTGTCAAGGATTGATATCAGAGTATATGCAAAGAGAAATAAATAGGGGGGCTCCTAAATGAAAGACCAGCAATGGTAGAGTTTTTAATAGAATCTAGAACAGAAACTGCCATTAAAAAAGGAATAATTAGCAAAGCTTATAAAATATTGCATGATAATTATAAGAATCAACCAGAGGAGCTTAGAAAGGATTGGGAAGAGAGACTGGATAAGCAATTCACAAAGAGACAATGGGGGATATATGTATATCTCCCAAATATGCAACAACGTCTAGAAGATTTAGCATCTTTGCCTGGAAGTGTTTATGTAGGTATTTTTATACCCCAAGTAGACTCCAAAGAATTTTTCCTCAGGTGGATAGCAAATGTTGGAGGTGTGATGGGTAGGAAAGAGGTAGCTGGGAACATATTTTGGGGAGTGTAATGAGCTGGCAAACTTTCAGGATTCCCTGCAAACTGCTCTGTCAGTGATGCTGGGTGAGCAGATTGAGCTGACTGGGGAGATGATTTTTTTTTTTTGAGTTATGCTACAGAATCGGAATTGCCTAGACATGGTAAAGCCTTGCTGAGTCTAATTATGGTGGCTGCCAAAAAAAGCAATTACTAGAAAATGGAAATCAAACTCTAGACTAACTTTATTAGAAGTAGTGAATATAGTAACAGAGATAAAACAATTGGAATTGGGATCTTTAGAAAATGCAGTTTAATTCTCACTTAGAATATGGAATTAGTGCTTTCACCCTGTTTAACAGGACTTCTTTAGATTCAATTAAAACAAGATGGCCAACCTCCTTTTATAGTTTCTATCCATTTTGGTGTAGTGGTGGATAATTGGTTAAAACACATATACGACAATATCCCCCACATACTCAGAGACTCATGGGATTTTTTAGAGAGATTGAAACATGGACTTTGGAATGTGTTACCATTGGTGTGGTGGACTTATTTAATTTCATACTCAAAGATGAGGGCTTGGAATTATTTCACCAATCAATGGTTAAGCACTCCAATTTAGGCAATGACAAGATATCGACTATATTAGAATTCATGACTATTGTATTAGCAAATAATTTTATCTTTTATGATGGTGAATACTTTAAGCAAATAAAAGGAGTTGCTATAGGGACCTCTTGTGCCCCCATCTTTGCAAATTTAGTTTTAACTGAATGGGAACACCAACATGTATTCAACAGTACCTATAAAAAGAATCTCAAACTGTACGTATGTTTCCTTGATGATGTTTTTATTTTATGGGATGGAGAAACTGAAGATATAGAGAAGATTGTTATATACCTTAACAGATGTTCCTATTTTAAGATCACTCATACTTATGATTTGGAAGGTTTAGACTACTTAGATTGTTATGTTTCACACACTGATAGAGGTTTTAAATCCAACATCCATTGTAAACCCACCTTTAGTAATTCTTACTTGGCATTTAATAGCTGCCATCCCTATTCACAGAAAAAAGCATACTTAAAGGACAATGTATTAGGGCAGCAAGAATGACATCTGACTATTCTGAAGTAGTTAAAGAATTAGGTATGGTGGGTAGTATGTTTTTGGAAAGGGGGTACAACCAGAAACTTATTAGAGAGACCACTGAATACACTTTGTCTAAATGGGGAACTTTGTACAAACCCTTATTGGGAATGGATTTTACCCCTGTAGAGGAAAATACATCTGAAAATAATTTTAGTAGAGCTATGGTTCTGAAATATTGCCCTTATTCTACTATGGTAAAAGATGTGATAACAAAGAACTGGAATATACTAAGGAGTCTCACCAAACTTTATAAATTCCTCGGAAATAGCCCAACTTTTGTATATAAAACAGGTAGGAATATTAAAGCTAACTTAGAGAACAGTAAGAATAAAGGAAACTATGCAGGAGACAAGGGGACCAAGAAGTGTGGATGTTGTAATCAGTATGAATACATATATCTCAAAGGAGAAATACAGCCAGAAAATACGAATCAGACTAAGGTCATCTTTCAGTATGGGAACTGTAGTACAAAGGGTGTAGTTTATTTGGCTATGTGCTCCACCTGTCCAGCATTTTATGTCGGGAAAACAGACAGGTTCCTAAAAAACAGAATTTCTGAGCACTACTATGAAATTAGGAAACAAAACAGGAAGACTGCTTTGTATAGGCACATGGAAAGTAACAACACCTGTAATACATTCAGATTTGCCATTTTGGAAAGGGTACACATTAACCCAAGGGGTGGCAATTGTAAGTTATTATTAGAAGAAAAAGAAGTTTTGTGGCAGTTAAAATTAAATGCTTGCAACCCCCAGGACTTAATGATTTTATTACACTAAAGCCAGTATTAGAGGCTAGGATATAAAGTGTTTCTTTTGAAAGTGAATTCTTATAATTCATTTATATGTTTATTTTATATTTTTGTAATATTCCTATCGTATGTTTTTTTGTAAGGGAAGCTTTTATTGTTGTAAATTTATTTTATCTTTGACTTTATTCTTTGCTACAGGAAGTGTTTTTAGAGAAATATGATGTCATGTCCTAGTTCTAGAAACTATTAAAGGAAGTTGGACATCTTGTTTTAATTGAATCTGAAGAAGTCCTGTTAAACATGATGAAAGAGCTAATTCCAAATTCTAAGTGAGAATTAAACTTTTTTTTTTTTATTTTTAAGGGAGTCTTTATTGTCTTTGAATCATTCAGCCAGATTTTCAGAGTGACATTGTGATTAGCTGCCTATTTCTGCATTTTAACTACTATTCTGCTTGGGTTTTGGTATCTTTAGAAAAGGGAAGGAGCAAACTACATAGGTAAAAATGGGAATTGTGGAAACAATAAATGCAGAGCAGGAATGAAGTCTAAGAGCCAGGATCTGAATGAGCCATATAATGCTTAACTGACAATGACTGGATGGTTTATAAGAGATGCATAATGTTTGCAGCCACAATTGTTTCAGTGGTGTCTGTGATGTAAACTGTTTGCAACCAAAGTGGTATCATTTTGTATGTTTTTAATTTATATAAATGTAAGATTGCCTTTGTCATATGTGAAATTTTAATAAAGATATTTGGGAAAAAGAAAAAAAAAGAACTGCAGTGTTTTAAGAGAAATAATTTAATTTCATCATAGTAAATACTTTACTCAGATATAAATATATTGGCCCAATTCCAAAACATTTGTTCTCAGTGACAGACAGCATGTCTTTTGGAGTCTAGCCCCAGTGTAAACCTGTTTATAGAAAGGCCTTACACTGAAGAAAGTCACTTACACCAAGAGCAAGTCTTCCAGAATCAGGGCAGACTTACACTGAGAACAACTGTTTTGGAATCTGGCCCACTGTTAAATTTTGTTTTATGGTCTTTCTAACATGTTAATTACACATTTTTGTTTAATACAAACTCTAATTCTGCTTTCTCTGAAATGAATCAGTCACAGCCAAAAAGACTGAGCCTAGAAAGAAAATCTGTAGAAGATAGAATTGGGGAATCTACCTCTACAAAGAGGCCTGCCACCAGTAGAGTCTCTCAGGGGCAAGGACTGCTCCTTTTTGAGATCTAATTTTCTGAAGTCAAGGCCAACATCAAGGGCCTCTGGCTGAACAAATTTACTGATGATTGAGGGGAAGTCACAGAATCCCCTCTCAACACTAATGTTCATCAGGAAGGGCTGACATTAACAAATAAATTGGTGTCAGAGCCATAGACTAAAACTAAATGCCAAGAAATGCATAATAGTATCCTTTTGGAAGTCATCCACCCCAGGTAACTTTCATAAAACACACTTCTAAGAGTGGACCGAGTAGTCAGGGACTTAGGGTCACACATATACATTAATCTAGCCTTTGACCATCAAGTATTGACAGTGGTCATGAAATCATTCTTTGTTGTGTAAATTATAAACAAAGGCATGACATCTAGGTCCAAGGCCATCATTTTTCCAATGTATTCAGCATTCATCAGGCTTGACACTGAGTACAATGCTCCCTTCTAGCATGCATCTAGCCAGGCACATCCAACAATTGAAATGTTTACAGAGGTTCCTCACTAAAAGAATACAGGGCATCTGTAACATGTCCTGTACAGACCACCTCAGAGCCTTATCCTTGTATTCTGTCTCCTACAGGCTATTGAGGGGAGATCTATGCTTGGCAAACAAGACGTCGTAGGACCCCACTCTGCTGGGCCTCCTGCATATCTACAAAACAAACAGCACCAGAATTACCCATTCTAAGGACTTAATCCTTGCCTGTGGTATAAATAGGTCCTGCTGGAGAGATGGGTATGTATCCTAGAGACTACCCCTTCTCTGTAACAGGCTCCCCATTCATGTGAAGCAGAGATCCTCCCTAACCCAATTCAAGTGTAATTAAGACAATTGGATGGGGAATAGGGAATTCATCCCTGGTTTGGCACCAATGTCTCTAATGGACACATGTAGCCTGTAAATGGTTCATCTCCCAGGCCCCTGCTTACACTTACCAAGGGTACCAGAACTTGTCAAACATTTGGGATGCATGGCTAGGCTTAAAAAAAGTCTCAATATTCATTAGCTTAGTACACACCTACGAACTATGCAACTATCCAAATTCATACTAGGACAAGTGAATATTTAATGCATTCTGTTAGTCTTATGTTTGGTTCAGCTGTGCTGTTTAAGTAAAGAACTTAGAGTGTACTGTTACAGTATGATATGGTGCTAAAACAGTGTTGTATTACAAAAACAATATTTTGTCGTGGCATAACTAGCATATACATGCACATCTTGTGCTTAGAAATAATGTGGAACTATTGTCATTTTAACATGATATATCACACAGAAATTATTTCACTTTGCTTTAGATGACTTTGTAAGGCAGGTAAAGTAATTTATGCAAACTTGATATTGCAATAAAAGAATACAAATTGAAATAAACCAGAAATACAAATCTGTCATTCAAGCAATTTCATAGTTATGATCCTTGAACTATGTTCTCAAAAACCAACATGCATCAAAGTAATTAAATCTGTTAATGAGGTTCTAAAAAGAAGTGTTTTCCTGCACTCAACAAACTTGACTTCCAAGACTTCTTAGACATTTTCCAATATATTGGAGACCTTCTTGTGGCAACGCCAGGTGTAGTAAGGGCATGGTACTGACCACTGATGAAATCCAGTTTCCAGAGAGAAAGAGTAAGTGAATGCGTGTATGAAAGCTGAAGAGACTGCGTATGTGTGAGAGATTGGAGAGAGAATGTGCAATCTGATCCAAACTGAGTATGGAGCAAGTGCTGACATTTGAGAGATTTGAGTTGTTTGGTTTGACTTGTTCCCTGGATGGGGGGAGAGAGGGAATTTATTTGTATCTTCCTTTTTAAAACTCCAAAAACACAAGGTATACTTCTGCAGGGGGAAAACAGAAAGTGCAATACATGAAAAAATTAATTGTTCATACTGTACTGTATTTCTTTGATTTTTTCTGGCTGCTCGAGTTTTACTGTAGCATTGCTCATTACAGCTCAGCCCTTTGCTACCAGACTATGCCTTCCAGCTACCAAAAAATATCACACAACACATCCTGTGGTTAATCTTGTCAGGGTACTACAGAAACACCATTCCTCTGCCTCACTACCTTATTTTATGCTCACTGAGCAGCACATCTGTTGTTTAGCGAGTGCAAAATATATTAAAAAAAAGAAAACTACAAAACAAAAGTGTGTGTGTGTGTGTGTGTGTGTGTGTGTGTGTGTGTGTAAGTGAAAGCGAGATCAAGCGAGCCATTATTTTGCACTCACTAAGCAGCATTTTTGCTGTTTAGCAAGTGTAAAAACTAAGTATAATAGAAAAAAGTGTGTGTTTGTTTCTGTGTGTGTGAATGTGTGCTTGTGTGCATGAAAGCGAGGTGTGTGTGAATGAGAGAGAGTGAAGAGTGAGAGCAATCGAGCACTGGCAGCAACATCATTGAGGAGGTTTATGTACATTTTACCTCTTAGATCAAGTTAACTGGATAACACCTAAAATAAAGGTGGAACAAAAACTCAAAACAGGAACATTATCCTCTTAAAAAAATCACAAAGTTGCTTCAGTAATAGGACTTGTGTTAGTATACATTTTTCTGAAGTGCATGTGTGTGTGTTTGTGTGAGAGACACTGACATTGATGGACTACTAGCAGACACAGATAAGAGGTTTGCGTACCACTCGACCTTTTAGCTCAAGAAATCTGGATAAAGCCTGAAAAAAAGGAGGAACAAAGGATCAAAAATAGGAACAAATGTTAAATGTACTTATAAAAATTACAAAGTAAGTTAAATAACAAGATTCGTGTTAACATGAATTTTCTGAAGGAAATAAAGTCTGAAAGTCAAATGTATGTCATTATTTATTGACTTCAATCTCCAATGACAGTCAAGAAACCACACATTTTAGCAGTAAGGGATGAAAAAAATAAAGCAACTATCTAGATATTTTTTTTAAAAATGATACATTTTGGATGTAAAATGCTTCCTCTAACACCATTTGCATCAACTTTGAAACATTAGGCAGAAGAACTATTTTACATCAAAATATATTAAAAATAATATAATAATAAAAAATATATAAATAAGTAAATAAAATTGAACAATTTTACAGACAGCCCAGTCTCTAAGTGCAATAATGCCATCCAGGGTGTGTGTTATTGTGTAATTATTGCTTGCATAGTGCCCATAATATATATTTTTCAGATGAGCTTGAGCATTTAGACAACACATCTCCTTTTCAGATGTCTGAACAATTAATACTCTGTGCATTTCTAGCACCCTTGACCCAAATCTGAAATGTGTTTTTGTTAATCTTATGCTTGCTATCACTTGATACAGATTGTGCTTAGACCCAAAACAATAAACCTTCAGCCAAGGAGTGCCAAATGCTGACACTAGTGTTATCTAAAGTAGTAGTACAAGTACAAATAAGGCAAGGCAGTGGTGCTACTGTTGATATCAGCAAGGGAGTTAATAAAGTAATCCTACTCGCATGCTCTGTTCTGTTGTGCTGAGATACTTAAGTTAACAATGGTCAGTTAAAGCAAAGGACTGTGCAGTCAATGCACATACTTCCTAGATAGACAACACAGCAGTAGAATATCTAAAATATACTTTATTTCCAAGATGCTAAAAAATAATAGCACTGCATCACATTCATCATGCATTAAATGTATTCAGAAGGAAACAATTAATGCACCACTAAGGCATGTATGTTATAAACCAGTGTAGTTTAGTACTTCTGATTATCTATCAGATTAGTAAACATAAGAAATGCATTATGTATGACAGAATGTCAGAGTTTCTGCATTTTGATAAAATTATTGTGCAACGATCAATAAATCAGTCTGTCAATCAGTCAGTCATTTATACCATTTCTAAATCACTTGTCCAGGTTAGAATCATGAGGGTAGCAAACAGAGGAAGGTAGATCAGAATTTCCTGTCCCCAGTGTCAGCTGGATATTTATCCTCTGGGTTCTCCAGACATTACCACCAGACAACCTGCAATGTGGCTTGGTACTGCTCCATGGTCTTGTCTCAGTAGGCTGTGATTGGTGCACCTCCCATGACTGACAGGTGCCCATAACATCACATATTACATCTATTATCCCTGAGGAGCAGTGGTCATACTCTGTAACTTCCTGGACTGCAGAACCTGGATTCTGTCATGAAGTCCAAGACAACCTACCTTGCAAAGAAAACAAATTTCAGCTGCATATCAATCTAAATTTTTTAGCCAGTACTCAAAGCTCTTGAGTATAGACTCATAGGATGACAGTAAACTGAAATTTTGTTCTACAGGCTACAGTTGAGTTTTTGCTTCACAGCCACAGGCTGGTACAATGTCTGCAGCACTGATTTCAGCATACCAACACACTGGTCACTCTCCATGTTCCCTCTGTCTTCACTCATGAACAAGACACCAAGATAACTTAAACTGCTCCACCTAAGGTTGCTGCTGCCCCTCATTTACAGAGAGCAATATATACCCCTTTACAGGAATTATACCCTCTGAACTGAAGCTGTTGATTTGTATTCCAGCAATTTTACACTCATCTTTGAATTAATCTATTGCATGCTGCAGATAATACTCACCTGAGGCTGAAAGAACATCATCATCTGCAGACATTAAGTATGCAACATTACATTCCAAAACCAAATACTCTGCAGACCTTCTCTGTGCCTTCCTCTGTTACCAATGAAAATAACAAATATGAGGGGAGGCAATGAATGTGGTTGGTGGAGTCCTACAACCACTTTGAAGGTATTCCACGTAGTTCCAAAAATGTGGACAAAATGTAATTCTTTAAATACAGAGCCAAACACCATGCAGTAGCAGCCCTGAAACCTCATTACATTGTAGTACCTCCCACAAGACAATTCAGTGTGTACAGCTATACGCCATCATCTAGTCTGAAAAATATTTACTTGGTACTGGTAAGCTCCCATCACGCCTCCAGTATCTGTGCAGGGATGAAGATCTGAGCCACTGTTCCACAGTCTAGATGGAGTCTGCATCAAGTACTGGATGAAGTCTCCTTTTCAGCACTTTGCCATAGGATTATTAAAATAACCAATCAAAATGTATTAGTAAGCCCAAACTAAGGCTTGGTACAAAGTAAAATAGCAGACTAAAATCCTAATCTATAAATAATAAGGCGTATCAGTGCAATTATAAACTGTGGATCAAAGTTAAGTATTAATAAAATAGGCCATATAGCATAACAAAGTTTTAGGGACCTCTTGAAACATTCCACAGAGGTCTCACTTCACAACTGAAACAGTAGTGAATTTTGTAGGTACAATGCTTAGTATGAAAAAATAGTCAGAGGAAAATATTCAACCTACCTTCTGGGAATCATTAGCAACCTCTGGATAGTGGATTAGAGGGGACAGGGGCACCAGGAGCTCCTACAGCTTGGAATAACATGTTAGTTTTAACACCATCTATAACTGACTCTGAAGTCATGGACAGCAGTGAAAGACTCAAGTACTGCTACATTTCAATAATGACTAATTCCCTTTATTAATGAAAATGCTACATTTTGCACTACATAATCTAAACACAAGACCAGAGTTTGCTCAACTGTAGCAAGGTCACATGTTGATAGTAGGTTGTTTTATTCAGGAAATGTTCCTCAGACGATAAACAGGAAATTTTATAACAGCTATCACTTGATCGCTAAGTGATAGCTTACATTTGTAGCAAGCAGTGTGGTATAGCATAAAAGTAAAAAACATTTCTTAAGAAAGTCATGTCCCAGTACTTCAGAACAGAAACACTTTTGTGCTCCACGTGTAGACTGTAGCAGCTATTTGTTTTAAATGTCGCTAAAAAGTTGCTGCAGTTTAAAAGGAGACAATAGCTAGGGCTGGGGACCTTTCTTATTTTTGCTCATCTTAGAGTTGAGGGATATGCCAGATCAGAGGATCCCGCTGGGTGCCAGAATAGCTAGCTACACCTCTGGATAGTAAGATCAAAGTTATCAGAGTTAAATCATGTTGTAAAATAGTGGTTAAACCCAGAAGACTGCAACAGTAAGCAGACTATGACTGAAATTATTGTTATAGATAGATTTTAAGCAAGATTTACCAGTTTAATAAAAGAATGGGTCTGTCATTCAGACCCCCAAGATGCTAAGAGCTTTGTAAAGTTGGCTGAAAGAATTACAGTTAATCAAGACTTATACAGAGATGTGTCAGCTAAATTACCTGATAATTTAAATTAAATAAAAAAATATTATATGATAAATTATATTAGTAACGCTAAGAGTAAACAGAAGGGGATTCTCTGACATGTATTATGTTTTAAATGTGGAAAAAGGGGATGTACTGCCAAACTGTATAACTTTAATGTTAAACTTGATGTAAAAGAAAAAAAAACTGCTATAACATCAGGCAAATGGTGAGAAAGTCACAGACTATGACACATTTTCAGCTAGATTATTAGAAGCATCTTTTTACTATTGCACCACCGCTAAACTGATTAAATGCTATCTTATTAGATGGGAAGGAGTCCTACCTCTCAACTGTCCAGATTTTCACAAAATGTCCAGATTTATGGCTCATATTTTTGGTCTGTACCTCATAAAGTTTGTGTTTTTCTGGAAAAATCACTGGGATGATCTGAGGATTGAAGTCACTAAATAATGACATACATTTGAGTTTCAGACTTCAAATCCTTACAAAATATATGTTAAAACAAACCCTGTTACTAAAGCAACTTTCTACATTTATAAGAGCAATATTTACAATATGTCCCTATTTTGGGCCTTTGTCCCCACCATTTTGTTGGGCTTTGTCCAGATTTCATGTAGTAAGAGGTTGAGAGGTATGGAAGGAGTTACAAGGGTTGCTGGATTTGGATGGCAACATTACCTTGGTAAAGGGGCAGTACATTGTCAAAACATTCTGTCTCATATGTAGAAGTTATTTATATTCATGAGAAGAAAAAGATATATCTAACTACAGAACTAGAAATTCAGACAGAGTGGAGTTTTTCTCCTCGGGCCTCCACTATAAATGGACATTTCCAGGTCAACAAATGTAAATAAATAAAGTAAATATACTCGGTTGTTGTGGCCCCTTATCTTACAGATATGATAGATGAAAAAGATTTTCTTCATTTTAAAGAACCATGGAGACAATGAATGGGAGATAACACTTTCAATCAGCCTTGTTTTCAGCCAGGAGGATCAACCAAGTAAACAGTTCCTGACTTCTCAGTTTCCAAAAGTAATAAAGTGGGAACTGCCCATCGTAATTAATATTTATGATGTAGTGAGTAAAGACATGGTAGGGTGATGGTTAAGATTGTCATCTCACAGTCACAAGATCTAGGAATCAATCTTGACCTCTGATCACTGTCTAAGAAGAATTTGAGTGTTCTCCTTGTGTCTGTGTGCAGTTCTCCCCACCTGTTAAAAACATGATGGGTGTTTCCAAATCTAGAATTGAAGACAGTGTATTCAGTTACAGCTTCCTCAGTTGATAATGAGAGGTCTGTCGATAGAATGCACCCAAAATTGAATGGAGTTGTTAACCTGGCCCCTTGTTATAGACAGAAAAAGCTATGACTGCAACTCAGACTGCCCCTATTCAACTAGCAGCATGGGTCCTAGATTGACCAAGCAGGGGAAGATGGAAGTGAGTGATCAATATCAGCTCACCCAGCCTGAGTGGAGGGAGGCAGCCTGGCTTAGTGAATTTGCAGTTGAAGAGTCTGTGGAGCCCAGCACTGCAAGCATTATGCCACTTGGTCAGGAGTTTGCTCATGAGCAAAGGTGATCATGCACCTCTTAAAAGGCAGCTATAGGACTACAGGACACCGCACAAGGCTGTCCAGAGGATGAGCTAAAGAATAAGGGAAAAACACTGACTGATAGTATTATAATGCACCAATGTCATTGGTCTCTCCATTGGCAATGGATGTGGGTTGAGTAGGATCCAAGGGAGGTTTAGGTGGGTGTAGTAGACCTGGTGAATGAGGAAAGGAGCTGGTGACAGCTGATAGTCAACTGCAAGGATCCAAAAACTGAAAATAAACAGAGCTGTGGGAAGTAGCTCAGACTCTAGTTGGTACCTTGGGGAAAGAGTCCTGTGGACCAACTGCTTTAGACATCAACTTTGGTGCACAGTATCTTCTAGATAGGGGAACATGGACCACAGGATCACTGACTACATGCCATGTTAACCCTGCCCACTCACTGGTGTAAAAACTGGCTGCAGGTTATCTAGTCATATTAACTAATGTCACTGAAAAAAGGTATGGACATTTGCCAGCACAGAGTGGGCTGAGGACCTAGCCTGCTCTAACCTATTCAAGATACCCATGCTAAAGGTGGGAAGGGTCTATATACTCCTACTGGCCAGTGTGTGTTGACCATAAAGAATAGCAGCCCTGAAATCAGTAAGTTACCTGCCAGCTAGTGTCCTATCTCCCAGACTGTGTTACCTGGGATAGGTCTTTAGAGTGAAAGCTGGATATAAAGCCAATCAACCTGACAAAAATGAACTAAGGATTATTACAGTCCATTGGTGAGATGCAGCTTGGAAGTGGATAACATCATGGTAAGAAAGTGACTGGGTAGTCTGTGTATCCAGGAGAGAAAGCTGAAGAGCAATGCAGCAAAGTCTTTTGGCCTAAGATCCTGAGACTATTACTCAGGGGAATGGACAGACCAGAAATGGTGCGGAAACTGTGGTGAGACAGCGTCTTCGGAAGACAGTGAAAGATGTAATCAGAATCAGTGCCAGAATCATGGCTACCAGAATCCAGTGTAAAGATAGGACAGTATTCATGGTTTCTACCTATGCTCCCCAGCAGGACTGAGATGGTAAGGAAAAGGGGGCATTCGGACAGCAGTTGTAGAATGTCTTCAATAAAACAGGACAAAATTAGTTTGTTCTTGATAATGGGTGCCCTGAATGCTCATATTATATTAGAACAAGATATGAGGATTTCCAATGTCCATACGCCTAGCACAGCAAGAACAAGTAAGCAGAGGCCATTCTAGACTTCTGTCTGACAAATGGCTTAATGGTGGCCAACAAATGGTTCGACATGACAGCCACAAGATCACATACAAGAATGGTTAGCATGCAACTCTGCTAGACTTCCTCCTATGAATGAAAGGGCATAGTTCAAAACACAGATTGCAGCATTATCCCTAATGAAACAGTCAGCCTCCAGCATACAGAAATATTAAACTCCTGCCACACTGCATGAATGGAAACAAATACACATGTAGTAGAAAATAAAATGGGAGATGAGCAGACCAGGTTTATCCTGGTTTTGAGCAAGAACAAAGCCAGATTTTAGCTAGGAAGTCTTTAGAGGGCCTTCAGACTTACTGTAGCATTTGAAACTGATGTTTTCATACTGGGGGAATAATCTGTAATATATTGTGGTGGTTGCACATGTGAAGGGTATTTACAGATGACAATAAGAGCATTGGTTGCACTGAGTCATTTATAAAATGTTTAATACAATGAATGACTGCTTATCTGCTATGAACTTGTAATGCAATGTAAATAAAACTGAGGCATTTGTGTGCAGTTTAATACAGTGCTGTATAAGACTGCAGGGTGTTACCCCTTTAAGGGGAAGACCTTGTGTAAAGGAATGGCTTTCTTGTGACAACCTACACTTATTTAAAGAGGAATTAGAAAGCCCAGTGTCAGCACTTGTTGGAAGAAGGTCAGGAGGAGTCCGAAGACATCTGTGTAAACAGAGCAAACCCTGAGAGCAGCCCACATACTCTGAGGATGACCAGCTTGGAGAAGATGGAGTGCCAACAGAACTCCTGGTAACAAACTTGCATGCAGTGACACATCTGATAACAAGTGACAAACATTATTTCTTTAAATACTGTAAATAATCAGCAACTAAAATATTTTTTATTGTTGCCAAGAACACTATAATGGTTTGTTTGCCCGGTGAGGTCAGCTTTATGATTTAATTCCTGGGCAGTAAATGCTAGTTTCACAGAAAATTTCTGTATGTGTGTGTATGTGTTAGCTGCTTGTCTTCCACATTATATATAACCATATGACACCAGTAATATTTGTGGTCTGTATGTCTCACAGTAAACGGGTTGCAAATCAAGTACAACATGACAATTACATATTTGCTGAGACTGAGGTACTCCTAGAGGCCAAACAGCAGCATGGAATGACACTATAGGGGCATGGGTGGGAATGACGCCAGTGTGAATAACTATGGGTCAATATTGTCAGGATGATGAATAGTGTTAGTGGCCCCACAATACATAATTGCTGTTGCAGTGCCACTAATACAACTGGGCATGAAACCATGTGAAGGCGACTGAGACATCTGAAAATGTGACGAGAGGTGGGCCACCCTTTCACTGTTAAATGATACTGTGGACTTTGTGGTATTGCTTAATGGCACCACTGTTAAATGATACTGTGGACTTTGTGGTATTGCTTGATGGATATCACTCCAGCCCCAGGACCTGTGGTGGTGGCAATGATGTTGGTAGTTCTGACATGCAGGTAACTGGTACATTTACTAATACATTTGTCATGATTGCAGAGCACTGCTGTTGATGCATCTGTCAGCTGACATACAACCACACAACATACATTGTTCTGCAGGTAGGGATGCCTTATTGCAGCTGTTGATAACGAAAGCCCTGGTATGATGCATCGACCTGCATGTCATATTTCATAGCTGTTAGTATGTCACTTTAGTCGACCCTAACTTCCTGGGTTCTAGTTGTGAGCTCATTAGCATTTAAAGAGTTACATCAGGATTTACATTTAACTGGGACAGATTTTGTAAAAGTCTTGAGTGTGGGATGGTTTCAAATGCCTTTGCAAGGTCTAGATACATGATATGTACCGCTCTGCCCTCATCCATTGCTTCAGTAACCTCCTCAAAGAAGTCAACCAGGTTAAGTAGGTAGGATCTGCCCTTGAATCTGAACTGGTTTGGGTCGGCAATTTTTTGATTACCTAGGTCCATATTTATTAATTCCATAATTGTCCTTTCCATAGCATTACAGATGATGCTAGACAGGGTTTTGGAGCTCTAATTACCAAGGTGCACTGAAACCCTGACTTTGTGCAAGGGGATGACTGTTGTTGTCCTCCATTCAATCAACCACAAAGCCTATTTGGAGGCTGATACTGAAAAGCCTCAGTAGGGGGTCAGACATGTCCTGTTTCAGGCTGGCCAGTAGGCAGCCCAATATGTTATCCAATCCCACAGAAGTAGTGCTCTTAGCCTTGTATGGTGCCTTGTAGACTTGTTCTAGGAAGATCTGGATGGTGGTGGTGTAGATACGGGTATATGCTGTAAAGATATAGGAGGGGAGAGGGGATAAGGTTTGATCTAAACTTGTCCTTTTCTCATGTTTCCTCTATTGTTTAATTATGATACTACCTGTTGAGAATGTACCCTCTGGCTCAGTCTGTAAAAGGTCCATTTGGATTAGTGCTCTACCATGGTCAAATAAAATAAATAATAATTGAAACATATGGTCTTCTGTTGAACACATGGCTTGATACTTGATTGAATGAGTCTCTCTCCAGTTGATGAAGCACTGTTCACCATCTCCATAAAGAGCTTTATAGCAACAGGTGTTAGCTGATGATTCCAAGAATGCATGAAAAATGTTCTTTAATCTCATAGATCAGTTCCATGGCTGTAAAGCAGGTTGCTGACATTGATGGGAATCTTATGTAGTTCTGCACCTCATGACACATGAAAGCCAGGATGCAAAAGCTAGCAATCTGGGACACACCTTCAGTATATTTCGTACGGTGTTGGAATATTCCAGATACAAATATGCCAGTCAATAGGCAAATTTTGGTTTCTGTAGGAATGGGGTTTCCACAGTGGCTGTGTGGACATACATGCACAGGTCACACAGAGTCAGAAAAATCTTTCTACCATTTTGGTAAATAATCGGGTATTATATTTAACAATTGGCCTAATGATAGCTGAGTACAGCAGAATGAGTACGTCCTTGAACCTGGATGCCATACCGTTACATATAAACCATGTGATGAAGGACTTTTTTCACAGTGCTGAATGCTGATTGTGAACAACGTCACCTACACTGAGACTGAAGATATAGCTAACCTATTGGGCAATAAATTTAGCTGTGACTTTAACCCCTCTCATCTCTGACTCTCAAGATATACCTGATATTGTTTCATCTCCAACTATCACACAAGACCAAGTCCTAAAAGTGCTATCAAAAATCTAAAAATATTGCATCAGTGGGTCCTATCAATACCATGGATTCTTCTTAAATAGTCTGAAGCATGATTTAGCCACATCAGTAACAACATTGTTCAATCTCAGCCTCCATACAGGTTTTGTACCAACTGAAAGGAGAACAGCTACAGTTATTCCCCTGGATAAGGGAAGACCTCACCCAGACCCAGGCAATTACAGATCCATAAGTTTGACCATCCTCATATGGAAAGCCACATGGAAAGATTTATCATGGAATTAGTCAATCAGGACATAGGGAACCTCCAAACATTTGACCTGTCTCAGTTTGGATTCTTCAAGGGCAGGTCATGCTTACTCAACCTGGTAGATTTTTTTGGAAAGGACACCAAAGCAATGGATGAAGGCAAAACAGTACACACTGCATACTTTGACCTGGCCAAAGGTTATGACACAATTCCCCCACTCAGGCATAGTAGAAAATCTAAATAAACTGGGAATAAACATCTATGTCACTCAATGAATTGCCGGCTGGCTTACAGATAGTAAGCAGGTAATCAAAATAGGGGAAGTTATCACCACAAAGAGACCAGTCACCAGCAGATTCCCACGGGGTTCTGTGCTGTGACCTCTCCTGTTTGGCATCTACTTTTCTGAAGTAAAAGCCAATACCAAAGGGCTCTGACTGACTTAGTTTGCAGATGACTGCAAGCTAGGAACAGTTATTTTGTCCCCAAATGACTTAGCCATCCTGCAGGAAGGTTTGTCTCAAACAGATAACTGGTGTCAAAATCATGGTTTGAAACTAAATACCAGAAAATGCATTATTGTATCCTTTGGGAAGCCATCTACCTCAGGGAACTACCACATTGAAAATACGCTGCTAAGAGTTGATCCAGTTGTTCATTATTTGGAAACCTATGTGGACATTGACCTAACTTTTGACCAACATGTCTATTGTTGTAAGAATGTCTTTCTATATTGCACAGCTTCTACATAAAGGGGCTGTATCTAGAATAAAGGGGTGTCATTGTTCCCCTTTACTCAGCCCTCATTAGGTCAGTCATTGAACATAATGTCCCCTTTGGCATGTATCTGTCCAGACACATACAATGACTGGAATGCCCATAGTTACCTTACTAATAGGACAGAAGGCCTAAACAACATGTCCTATGTGGACCAACTCAAAGCCCTGTCACTATACTCGGTATATTACAGCCTGGTAAGAGGTGACCTGTGTCTGGCATACAAGGCAACCTCTGACCCATTACTGATGAATTTACTGCACATCAGCAAGTCAAATGGTATCATAAATACTCGGTGTAGGGATCTAAACCTCTCCTGCAACATCAACAGAATGGTTTGGAAAGACAGGTATATTTCTTAGAGGATACCATTGCTGTGGAACAGACTCCCCATCCATATAAAACAAAGATCATCCCTGTCCATTTTCAAGCATAGATCTAGATCTGTCGATAAGAAAAAAAAATACTCCAGGACTGTCCCCTCTACTACTAATGGACAGACACAGCTCATAAATGCTTTATCCCATGCATGGGCCCCTTCAAATTATCTATGGTATGATCATTAGGGAAATACATAATTATTGGGTCTATATTATGATATTGAACGACACATAATCGACCCCATGTAAGCGAAAGATTACAATGTCGAAACTTCAGAACAGCGATTTTTTTCCAAGAGAAAAAAATCGCTGTTCTGAAGCAAACAAAAAAAAAACTGTAAAACATTAGTTAATGTGGGGGGCACCCCCCTACTTAAATATACCAACTCTGAGATCGATCGCACTACAGTGCCGAAAAGGCAAAGTAGCGAAAGTGGCCAGATGAATTCTTTCGCAGGGAAAGAATTTGCTGAAAAGCCGCTTCGCTATTTTGCCTTTACGCATTTTACAGTTCAACAAAGACGCATTCGACAACCTGCATCTGCAACAGCATAATAGGGAGCCTAATTATTGACCATGGGGTGGGTAAGTTTAATCTATAACCAAGTGGGATAGGTTATTTTGAGCACAAAAAGAGAAACTGGCAAGGCTTAAAATAGTTTGGAAAGGAGACAGAATATGTGATGATCAAAAGACAGTTCTTCATCATCAGCATACATACCAGGTCCCTGACTATGACATAAACATTCAGGCGTGTGTTGTCAATATGATACTTACAAGAGAAGTCACACTTCCCAAAGGATACTATTATACATTTCTTGGCATTTAATTTTAGTCCACGGTTTTGATATCAGCTAATTGTTTGAAAAAGAAACCCTTGGATAATTTTGACATCCTCTGGGGAATTAATGATGGCATCATGTTTACAGTCCTTTGCAAACTTGGTCAGCCATAAATCCTTAATATTTTCTTTGACAACTGAAAAGTAAATACCAAAGAAAAGTAGCCAAAGGACTGAACCTTGTGGTAATCTGCTAGTGACAGGTATTTTGGAGTAGATAGAGCCACCATCTCTAATTTGCTGGGTTCTGTTTGTGAACCAATTTGCTACCAAGTAAGTTACATAGGGATTTACATTTAGTTGGGATATCTGTTTATGTGTTATGCACTGAGCTCTAAAACTCTGTATACACTGTACATGTTTATACATATATATATATATATATATATATATATATATATATATATATATATATGAGACTGTATTTGTTTATATATGTATATATATATATATATATATATATATATATATATATATATAGTTACATATTAAAAGATCGAACATATATATATATATTACAGTAGAAATAGAATAATATGTATTTATTAAAAAAAAAAAAAAAGAATATATACATATATATATATATATATATATATATATATATATCTATATATATATATAGTTACATGTTAAAAGATCGAACGGTTGAAATATCGAACTGCATATGGTCGAGACCATATGCTCAATATTTCAAAAGATCAATCTTTTAACATGCCTAAAAAAAAACAAAAAGAAATAAAGTAGAAGACTGTAATGCAGGAGGGCAAGCCTCCCTGCACCCCCCACACCCCCCTACTTAAATATACCAACTCCGAGATCCCGCTACAGCAGGGAATAGGAAAACTTCCCGTTCCATGCTGTATTCTCAGTGTAGAGCGATCTCG
This sequence comes from Protopterus annectens, assembly GCF_019279795.1. NCBI lineage: Eukaryota > Metazoa > Chordata > Ceratodontiformes > Protopteridae > Protopterus > Protopterus annectens. The sequence goes on along the minus strand of NC_056741.1, from coordinate 1,867,571,799 downwards.
GAGTTGGTATATTTAAGTGGGGGGTATGGGGGGGGTGCAGCCCCCCACATGGGGGGGTGCTGGAGGGCTTGCCCTCCTGCATTACAGTCTTCTACTTTATTTCTTTTCTTTTTTTTTTTTTTAGGCATGTTAAAAGATCTATCTTTTGAAATATCGAGCATATGGTCTCGACCATATGCAGTTCGATATTTCAACCGTTCGATCTTTTAACATGTAACTATATATATATTTTTTTTTTTTTTAATAAATACATATTATTCTATTTCTACTGTAATATATATATATATATATATATATATATATATATATACACATACACACTAATCTAATTACCTTTACTATAATTTATTTATGTTCACAGTGTTATTGTTCTACTGAAATATACAATTCATGTGACTCGTATGCAATGTTGGAATTTTACGATGTGGCAATAATTGCTTTGTTAGTGTGTAATATCTCTACTGCCACTTGCCTATGTATTTATGTTACCTGCATAACGAACCAATTTGTTCATAGATTCATAGATTAGTACTAGTCTAACTGCCCTGGGGGCCATTTTAAGCCTAGCCAGTCACCCCATGTAACTATCAAACCTTGCACCTAATGTCTGTAAGGTAAACACCTTCACCATTATGCTAACCTCCAGTCCTAAACTTGGGGGGGGGTTGATATATTTTATGTTAAGTTTTGCATGCACTGAGAATGTCAATCAGCACATGCATTGATATACTAGGCTAACTGTCCTGCAGGGCCATTTTACTAACAATCCATAGTCAGAACCAAACTCTGTACCTTGCCTCTGTGAGGTGAAGACCTTAACCCTTATACCAAGCTCACTGTGTGGCTGAAAAGGGTCAGTCTGACCAGCCCACCTATCAGGTAAACAAATAGAAAAGAAATAAACATAATGCACAGAAGTGAGTAGTTGAAAAGAGAATTAGAAAAAATAGACAAAAGAGTACATGTAGTTGTGACTATAATGAGGAAAGAAGGGAAGAACAGACAAATAGGATGGAAAATATAGGTTGACTCAAGTAAAAAATAAAAGAAATATAAGTTAATATGAGGAAATGAGAAGAATGTAAGAGAAAAAAGCATAAGGGGAAAATATGGGCTAGAGATGGTAGGCATTGAAAAACTATTGAACAGATATGTAGTTCACTTTAGCAATAAAAATGTAGGAGTAAAATTAATAAAACTATTGTGACTACTGTAAACTGTATAATAAGCTTAGCTAGGTGTTGAGCATGTACAATGAGAGGTAATGTTTAGATATTATGCAAATATTTATTAATTTATTACTTTCATACTTTTAAAATGGTTCCTTCATATGAAGTAGGTGCATTTATATCCGTTTGCCACCAGACAGAGGTATTGTATTAGTTCTGCATATAAATAAGCATACTTCTATAGTGTGTGTGTTGGGGGGGTGAGTATTTAAGCTTTTTTAAGTTTAAGACACACACACACACACACACTTTATATAATTTCTTTTAATATAAAGGATATGTTTGTTTATATGTTATATGAATCGGTGTCTGATTTTCATTCTTATTGGTGCTACTACTTTTTCAGATGATAATTGAACAGCTTGAGGTCACTTACATAGAAAATGTGACCTCCAAGACATAGTGTATCTTCTTCTTTCGGCTTTTCCTGGTTAGGGGTCACCACATCAGCTGTCCGCTCCTGATTGGCAGTGGAGTTTTACAGTGTTGAGTTGCCAGCATGGCACCCAACCTTCCACAGAAGGCACACACACATGCACTCACACCTAGGGCCAATTTAGAGTGTCCAATCCACCTACAGCATGTCTTTGGGATGTGGGAGGAAACCAGAGCACCCGGAGGAAACCCACGTGACCACAGGGAGGACATTCAGACTCTGCACAGAAGGCACCCCAGCCGAGGATCAAACCGGAGAACCTCTTGCTGTGAGGCAGCAATGCTAACCGCCGCACCACTGCGGCTGCCCTCCAAGACATAGTGTATATTGTTTCTTTATTAGGAGGCTGTACTAATAATTTATTTAAAGTATTAAGTGTTCTCATGCATCTTTTCATTCATACCACTGAGAAAGCCTGGTGAAACCAGAGTCGTTCATTGCCAGTGGATTTCTGTTAAAGCTTTTATGTTACAGAAGTATGCTGATGGTGTTGCATGATTAAAGGTGCTAAAGCTACTAGGCATCGATTTGTATAGCATGTGATTCTGTTTCAGTCTGTAGTGAAGCTTTTGGTGAATGCATCTCTTGTCTAATGCCTTTTACTTGTTCACTTTGAAAATATTTATACTTTGTTTGTACTACATCTTAGTAGTATCTTCAGAAGTGCGTGATCAAGGAAGTGGCTGCACTGGTTACAGCGGACCTGGTGGACTGAACTCTGAATTCCCCTTGAAAGGTCTTATTATATTTGTCATAGCAAAACATAATGCAACTGACTAGCCTTCAGGAAAAATTCTGCGTAGTTAAGAAGCTTCCCTTGACAAAGAATAAAAATAACTGGTCTGCCTGTCAGAATAAGGTACATTATCTAAATTGCTAATGTACATTAATGCTATGCACAATATTCTCGTCCTTCGTCTCCTACTTAGTGAAAAATACACACATTTATTTGAGACTGGAATTGATTTCAAAAGTCCTCATTAGGCATAGAGGCATATCAACTGCTTTGATATGTTTAGGAAAGTATCCCTGTCCATATACTCAAGGAGTCTGCACAGATCTGCTGTCTAGAAATACTGCTTGCTTTACAAGAGGAAATTCATTACTAATTTGTGAATCATCCTGTTAGCCTGCAAAGGGAGTAAGAATGGATGCCCAACTGTTTATGTGCAATGCCACTGCTTTATTGTTACTTTCCAGGTAACAACTTGGCCTGGGCTTAGAGGATGGATTAGGTTAAATCTGATGGTGCCATTACAGAAAAGGCCAGTATCGAGGGCTGGGAGTTATGGTTCTGAAGACTCTTTAGCTGAAACTGTATTTTTCTTATGTGGAGTTTTGTATATAGAACATGAGTATGGAGCATGTCATGTAACTCAGAGCCAAAAGTCCATGATTTGATTTAACTTTACTATGAGATCTGACAAAATATGTATGCCATCAGATGCATCTTGCCCTGTGCAGAAATGCTTGCAGCATAGAACCATCCTGAATGCAGTGACTGCCACTAGGAAAAGGTCTTTCTAAGGCATGCAGAACATCAGCTGTCTTGGCAGCCTCATAAAGAGATGCAATGCATTTCTCACTGACAAAGTTTAGATCACAAGAGGATTCTTGGCATACGGACAGGGAAATCAAGTGAATAGTCACCTCACAAACCATTTCACTGTTGCATTTGATGTCAGGGAGAACTTCAAAGGGGTGCAAGTAGAGATAGCTATCAGATACTGCTTAATATAAGAAAAGTACAAGCCCTGTGTGCATAGATATGAGGGGTACTGCAGCACCTAGGAAGTGAGTATAACCTTGAATTAACAAGATTTCCAACACTAGAGTGAGTAGATCATTAAGAGAAGTACAATTGAGCTTCTCCTCCTTTAAGGAGGACAGTATCTCCTCTGGAAATAGGTGACTGGGATCAGCATAAAATTCTGAAACTAAGGCACTTGACAATTAGATGTAACTTTCTGAACCTCCACCACTGACACAAGCTTGTTGGGTTATCAGTTCCACTTTTTGTTCTTCTAACACCAGATTTTTGCTGGGTAAACCAGTCTACTCTAGGTCAGCTGTCTGAGGGCTATCAGCATGAGCTCTGCTTTTACTCTTTTTGCTTTTAGGATGAGTGTGACTGGTGGAAAGGTGGAATAAAGGACTAGTTCTCACTTCACTGATAAGGGGCTGGCTACCACTGTTTCCTCCTGAGATAATCTGCCACATAACTGTGGAAACTGGTGATTCCAATAGAATACCAACAGGTCCATCTTTGACCACCTCAACTGCTTTGATATGTTTAGGAAAGTATCCCTGTCTATATACTCAAGGAGTCTGCACAGATCTGCTGTCTAGAAATACTGCTTGCTTTACAAGAGGAAATTCATTACTAATTTGTGACTCATCCTATTAGCCTGCAAAGGGAGTAGGAATGGATGCCCAACTGTTTATGTGCAATGCCACTGCTTTATTGTTACTTTTCAAGTAACAACATGGCCGGGGCATAGAACATGGATTCAGTTAAATCTGATGGTGCCATTACAGAAAAGGCCAGTATCGATGGCTGGGAGCTGTGGTTCTGAAGACTCTTTAGCTGAAACTGTATTTTTCTTATGTGAAGTTTCGTATATAGAACATGAGTATGGAGCATGTCATGTAACTCAGAGCCAAAAGTCCATGACTTGATTTAACTTTGCTATTAGATCTGACAAAATATGTCTGTCATCAGATGCATCTTGCCTTGGAGAAATACATGTTGCAATTCTTCATGTCCAGGACAGCTCACAGTGACCTCTTTTCCATGAAAGGGTGAAGGGTCAAGGTTTGAAAACAGTTCAAAGTTTTCAGAAGACCCATCTGTAGTTCTCTGACTGAGGTGGTCTGGATTAGATGGTCATACAGGTATAGTTTTGTACACTCCTTCATCCTGTGGTATCTGTGAACACTAGTATTAGGCATTTTCTGAAGACCAAAGAGACAGTACTAAGTCTAGATGTCAAAGAGGCAAACTGGTAATGGGACTGTCCCACTTCAGCCTAAAGGCACTGTTTATGAGCCATTGGATGGGAATATGTAAATATAAATCTTTCATTTCTAAAGCAATCAAGTATTTATCTCCAAACAAAAATTTAAACAAGACTTCCAGTGTAAGCATTCAACATTTTGAATCTCAGCTTTTACAGACTTGTTCAGATCTAAAAATGCCCAAAATGGGTTTAAAATGTCTTCTTTTTAGGACACAGGACTTCTGCAAAAGGGTCACAATGAATTGGCTGGGACTCAAAACAGTGGTCTATAATTTGCAGGGTGCATTGAAGCTGGTCCACTGGAGTAAAATGAATGCCTCTGAAACAAATAATCATGCAATTTTTGACATACATGCTTTTATTCAACTGTCTTATATGAAGAAATAAGAACTGCTGCTTAATGTGTGCAAACCTTCCTCCTAAGCAGATTGGGTATTGAAACAGATAATGGCCCTGGTTGTTAGTGAATACTATTTGTCAGGGCATATGTCTCTTTGGGCTCCCCTCTGCTGTTGGGATTGGATAACCCATCCCTCAGACTTGATATTTCCTGTGGTACTGTTGTCTTATTTCTATACTGTTCTTGCTTGGTCTGTTACCTGTAGAAAGGGCAGGCCGTAAATGGTAATTTCCTGGTATAAATCTTGAATAGGAAAGGAAAAAGCAATAGCTGCTTATTTATTTATTTTTTGTTTGTTTATACAAATCTTCTGTAACAACATTCCAAGTAAATTATCTTCATGTAGGGGGCATCAATGAATGAACAAGGTTTTAACATCTCCAAAGAGGTCTATACAGAGTTTGGTTTCTTATTCCTACATTGTATATGGCCCCACTGAATTTGTACTTACTGTTGAAAATGTAATGTAATGCTTTATAGTGTATGTATAATTATTGCATAATGTTTGTCCCATATGATTCTATGATTCTATAGCTATGTATAATGTCTGTCCTATATTATACTCTATCTGGAGCTTTTCTCCCCGGAACTTCACTGAAAATGGGCTCACCTTGCCCCAGTGGACTATCCCGGTAAACAAATGCAAATAAATAAGAACACATCCTGAAGCAGTAGCCCTGGCACAAGCACGCACAATGACATACCTGACCTTTTTCTAAGTGGTTTGAGACAACTTACTAATTTTGGCCCTTAAAGGATAACTACAGGCAGAAAATGAGTATACACACACACACACACACACACACACATATATATGTGTGTTTTGTGTGTGTGTGTGTATGTGTGTGTATGTATGTATAAATATATATATATATATATATATATATATATTATAAATATATATATATATATATATATATATATATATATATATATATATATATATATATATATATATAAACACACACAGTAGATATAAAAACTTTACACACCCCTGTTAAAATGCCAGGTTTTTTGTGATATAAAAAAATGAAACCACAATAAATAATTTCAAAACTTTTCCCATCTTTAATGTGACCTATAACTTGTACAATTCAATTGAAAAACAAATCAAATTTGTTAGGGGAAAAATTTAAAAAATAAAAAACGTACAATAAGCTGGTTGCATAAGTGTTCACACCCTTAAACTAATACTTTGTTGAAGCACCTTTTGATTTAATTACAGCATTCAGTCTTCTTGGGTAGGAGTCTATCAGCATGGCACATCTTGACTTGGCAATATTTGCCCACTCTTTCTTGCAAAAGCACTCCAAATCTGTCAGATTGTGAGGGCATCTCTTGTGCACAGCCCTCTCAGGTCACCCCACAGAGTTTCTATTGGATTTAGGTCTGGGCTCTGGTTGGGCCATTCCAAAACTTGAAGTTTCTTCTGGTGAAGCCATTCTTTTGTTGATTTGGATGTATGCTTGGGGTCATTGTCTTGTTGAAAGGTGAAATTCCTCTTCATCTTCAGCTTTCTAGCAGATGCCTGAAGGTTTTGGGCCAAAAAATGACTGGTACTTGGAACAGTTCATAACTCCCCTCCACCTTGACTAAAGCCCCAGTTCCAGCTGAAGAAAAGCAACCCAAAGCATAATACTGCCACCACCTTGCTTCACCCTGGAGATGGTGTTCTTTTGGTGATGTGAAGTGTTGTGTTTGCACCAAACGTACCTTTTGGAATTGTGGCCAAAAAGTTCAACCTTGGTCTCATCAGACCATAACACATTTTCTCACATGCTTTTAGGAGACTGAATATATTGTTTTGCAAATTTTAGCTGGGCCTGTTGTTTTTCTGTGTAAGAAAAGGCTTCCGTCTTGCAACTCTACCCCATAGTCCAGACATAAGGAGAATGCAGGAGATTGTTGTCACATGTAGTACACTTCTCTGTGGTGAGAGATTACAGTCTCATTCACTTAGAATGGCAGTAGGGACCAATACTGTCAAGTCTTAAAAATCATCAGCAAACATGCCAGTTACTTTTTTTGCAGCAACTTAAATACAGGATTCAACATGTTTTTCACCATCTGAGAAAAGCTCTTCCAAAACGTTTAAAAAAAAATAATGATACAATAACATAGTATTTTTTAAAAGTGATAGTTTGTGAGTTTCAGGTCCTGTCTTCCATCTAAGTTGACCAAAATGTTGTACTTCCTGGTTTGAAAAGCTCAGCTTATTAGTGAAGTTGCTGTCAGTGGCTATCAGGTTTATTCACCTTTACACTAAAAAAGGCTTAAAAGGTTTATGAACCCAGGAAAGGGAAAATGCATCCTTATATAACCTCACAAGATGACAGACTAGTGAATTTTAAGACCGAACAGCTTTATGACCTCAGCGAATGTGAAGTAGTAAACAGCTACAGTGTTTACTTAGACACAATACTTTCTAATGTGGCAGCTGACATGATGCAAGAATGAGTAAACAGATTCTTAACGTATCACTAGATAACATTCAGCCCCAACATGAAATATGCTAAGAAAACTGACTACAATATACATGCCATTGAGAGGGAAAAACCGTTAAGTCAATTGTAGCTAATATATGAACTATGGGGATCATTCTCTAGAGAAGTATATTCTGGGGAAGGAAATGTTGTGTTTGGGGTGTAGCTGTCCTTTAAGGAAATGTCCAAACCTCAAGGGTTAACTCATTGGTTTGTCTTAGAATGTTCCCAGGTATACACCATGTGGGTCTAGCAATTTACTGTCCTAACGTCCAAAGCAACAGAAGCCTATAGGCTCTTCCTGAGTCTTTCAAGAGTCTTCCTAATTAATGTGAATACTGTTTATCACACCAGCCACCTTAGATTTCCTTTCACTTAAATTAACCTTCTGATGTACATAGCTTTTAGTCTAAGTTAGCTAATGTGATATTATGTCATGTGGTACATGGTTTATCTAGAGATTTCCAGGATGTTCAGGTCAGTGAGGCTATACCAGATATCCTGCACATTTCATATTTTTACCTGCCATCCAAATACTACATGGTATCAGAACAGAAGAAATTATGCAGAACTGACAAAATATATTTTCTTTCAAACTGATTGGAACTAATGTATAATGTATAATTTACAGCAAAAAAAAATATGCTCCAACTGAATCCCCTAGAACGCACTTGCAAAGAAATTTAGCAGAAATTTGGAAGCTTTGGATCCAGAAAGTCAACATTCATCATTTCAAGTGGATTAGCAAGGATGACTGAAAAGATCCAATAGGTTGCATTCATGCTTATCACTGGTGAATAACCCTGTTGTTTTCTTAAAGAAGAAAAATTTAAAACAGCATAAAGAACGTGTAATTTCTAAGACTTTTTTTTTTTTTTTTTTTACAAAGGGAAGTCATACAAAGACCATAGATTAGGTTATGAAGCTGAAGAATACAGCCAAGGCCTGTAAATTCAGCAAGCAGCATGACACTCTAATAAGATTCAGAATAATTTCTGGTTTTGTTAGTGCAGACACACCTACCCTTATCAAAAGTTATGGATGAATGCAGATTAAGTGATACGAGTACATCACACTGTCATACTTGTTCAGCTCCACCTGTTTCCTCTTATTCCTGTGGTGCTAGAGTCCTGAGTGTTTTTTTCAACTGTTGTCCTTTGTCCAGTCAACTTCTAGGTGTTCAGCATAGTTTCTGTTAACCTTAGAACCTTTGCTGACCCCTATTTGTAGCACATTATGGACACCAGTGGCTTATGTTCTGGGATGACTGCAATGGCTTCTGTTGTGGAGTGACTGTTCCATTTAAGATGATTTAGCAATCTCTGACTCTATTCCAATGTCCTTTCCTTACAAAGAAGAAGTCTACCAGAGCTGCAAGTTGGCCATTCTTGTGGCTCTGCTGAACTATGTCTTGGCCATGTGTTGGCCATCATCAAGCCATTTACCAGACAAAGGTCTAGAATGGCCACTCCTACTTTATTTGTGTTGCCCCACCCATGTGGCCCAAGGCAGTCCTCATATCCTGTTCTGTCCTGTCACAATATACACATTCAGGAACCCCATTATCAACCATCTCATACTGTCCTGCTTTATCTAGTAGGACCAGCCTGATTGCACTCATTTCTTCACTATCACAACCTTGCAATGGAGCACACACTGAGATTATGAATGCTGCCTTATCTTTACACTGGAGTAAGAATGTCATGAGTTTATCACTAATTGTGATGAACATCCCTCACTAGCTTCAAAAGACTTTCCCTCACCACAATTCCCACACCATTTTTAGCTTGTCCTCCCCTTGATTAGTAGACTCTGGAACCCAAGTCAAGTGGCTTTGTTGCGCTGCCCTTTATCTTGTCTCCTGTTTACACAGGATTTTCTAACCTCCTTCTTACTATCATGTCATCCACTTTAAGCTGCATCCTGTCAGTAAACCTATACTGAGTGCAGCAACCCTTAGTTTATGTTTGGTAGATAGGCTGGTTTTATGTCCAGCTTTCACTCAGCAGAGCTATCCCAGGTAACACAGGGCGGGCAACTGGAGAATCGCCGGCCAGTAGCATACTGACCCAGGGCTGATGTTTTTTTTTTTAATGGCTGGCACACACTGGCCAGTAGAGACACATAGAATCCTCCCACCAGTAGCATAGGTCCCTGGCATAGGCCAGAGCAGGACAGGTCCTCAACCCATTAATCACTGGTAAACACCCATGCTACGTTTTTGGCAACATTACCTAATGTGACCAAATCACCTAGAGCCAATTTTTACACTGCTGAGTGGTTAGCCTTGATGAAGTACTTAGTCTGTTGTCCAAGTTCTCCTATCTAGAAGATACTGCAAACCACAGTTAATGCCTGAAGTGGTTGGTTTGCACAACTCTTCCATCATAGGCACCAAGTGGAGTCTGTGCCGTTTTTCACGCCTCCATTCAGTTTTGGGTGAGACTGAGCTAGAAACACCTGGCATGCTTTTGGGATGTGGGGAAAACCCCAGAGAAACACAGGGAGAACATGTATACTCTACACAGGCATTGGTCGAAGGTCAGGATTGAACTTTGTACCTTATGCATGAGAGGGAAAGACCTTAACCATTATGCCAATAATAAAAAGCCATGGAAAAAAAATCACACTCTAAAGCTGAAGTAGTTGGTAAAGCCATACCTTTCAAATGTCCACATTTTTGCCACATATTTTTGGCCTGTTCCTCATAAAATATGTGTTGTTTCTGGCAAATCACTGAGGACTGAAGTCACTAAATGACGACAGACATTTGAGTTTCAGTCATCATATCCATCAGAAAATACATGCCATCACAATTCTGTTATTCTAGCAACTTTGTAAGTTTATAAGAGCAATATTTAAAAATCAGTTCCTGTTTTTGGGCCTTTGCCTCTCCCAACCATTATTTTAGGCTTTGTCCAGGTTTCTTGCGCTAAGAAGTTGAGAGATATGGGTAAAGAAGCCAAAGGTCCTATATTGCCTGTAGGGAAGACAGAAAGCTGTATACAAAGAATCACAGAGATTTGAACAAGTATGTCTAAGTTTCAAGACTATGAGCAATCAGAGTTATCACAATGAGTCCTACTGCAAAGAAATACGCTGCTAAAACTGAAACGGTCAAGAGCTGGAGACAGAGAGAGAGATCCATGAAGCTCACTTTTGAAGTAAATTTAAAGTGCAACAAGAACTGCCCAAAAGGAGCAACAGATGTTCAGTGTAGAAAGTCTTCTTTAAATGCCCCAGATACATAAGATAACTGATGAAAGCAGAGAGATATCTCAATTGTCCCAGAGTTAAAACCATTTTAAGGACTGTAAAGTTTAATTTATTAAAATGTGTTTTTAATCTGTAAATTAAATGTCCCATAACATGCTTAGTAATATAACAAATGCACATACATATATTTTGAATTTTTTTAACAGAAAACAGTTGCATAAGAGTTATTGAGTTTTAAGGCTAATATGCTAGCTACTGTGATTTGCTTATCATGTGGTACACAATTTGAAGAAATGTCACCACTGAAGAAAATGTCCAAAAGTAGACCAGACAAACTCCGTACTACTGTATTTGTTATACTTTATTTGTCTCAGAACAAATTCTTGCCAAACAGTTAATTCTGTCAGAGCTATTTAAATTCTATTATAACACAGCTAGACAGATGAATAGACTAAGGCACACTTAGTCTAAAATGCCACCCCCGAATGAAACATGCTGTTCAGTTTATATACTCTTTTCAACCAATGTTATTTTTAATGTCCTTGTGACTTGTTCTTCTGGTTTCTGTCTGTGTCATGAAAAAGTCCATGGTTATTTCAGGCCCTTTTTTGGTCCTTGCTGTATCTGAAGACTTCACAAAAGTCTCTCCATGTCATCTTTGTGTCACTTGACCTGTCTACATTTTATTTACTTAATTCTGCATCTGAAAGCCAAGAAAGTCAACTTCCTTTTTTTTCTATAACAGGATGCATTTACAGTATTGCCCACAGCTATATATTAATATCTAAACTGAGCATAACTGTTCTTGCAAAGCAAGCATATTATTTTGAAAACTGCTGTTTGGCCTTGCACATTTCCTTTCACTGTACACACAGTATATTGGGGAAAAGCATTTTAATTTAATATCTATTAATTCCCACTTTTTTATTTAAGACCCATGAAAATTGTAAGACAATTTACAACAGAATATAATCTCTAGTACTTTGAATCCCTTGGTTTGTTGCAACATACGAATCCCTTGCATTCAATGCTATTTTTTTATATACTGTATCAGAATTTACAAAACAATACAATCTTCAGTGCCTTGCATCTCTCTATCCACTGCTACATACGAGTCCCTTGCATTTATTTCTATTTCTTCATACACTGTACCGGTGTTAACAGTTGTAACTTGATTAATGCTTTTATTAACACAGATTTTAACACACATGCAAACTGTTGTGATTAAGCAGATAATGACAATAAGAGCAATTAATGCGAAAATTATAGTACCCTGTCATAGACACATAGCCATTACTACTTATTATAGTACCCCATCATAGACACATAGCCATTATTACTTATTATAGTACCCTGTCATAGACACATAGCCATTACTACTTATTATAGTACCCCATCATAGACACATAGCCATTACTACTTATTATAGTACCCTATCATAGACACATAGCCATTACTACTTATTATAGTACCCCATCATAGACACATAGTCATTACTACTTATTATAGTACCCTATCATAGACACATAGCCATTATTACTTATTATAGTACCCTATCATAGACACATAGCCATTACTACTTATTATAGTACCCTATCATAGACACATAGCCATTATTACTTATTATAGTACCCTATCATAGACACATAGCCATTATTACTTATTATAGTACCCTATCATAGACACATAGCCATTACTACTTATTTATTTTTAACTGTTTTTATGCTTACTTAAGCAAGTTGTCAGTCTTGCAGTTACACACAAGCATTTCAAAATCTTGTCAAGTTAACCCTTGCTTTACAAGGCAAAACCTTGTATTAGAAACTAGCATATTTCTTTTGCACTGCATAATTTTATTATTGCTTTGGGAAAATAATATTTAAGAAAAGCAATTTACAGGAAAATGTGATCCTCTGTACTTAATAGCCTTTCTTTATTGTTAACAACAGTTACTTGTTTGACAGTTTTATAACACATTTGCTCCATTATATCTGACTTAACTTTCCATATTGCCTTAGTTGCACTATACCAGTGAAAAATTCAGTTTCTGAAATAACACCATTTCCTATGTCCAGCTGTTTTAAAATCTTTAAAAGAAGTATTATGTGTTAATTCCCATGCTGTTTTTTATTTTATACTCAAGCTTTTTTACATGACCATAGTTTTTATGAAAACAGAGTATCCCTTTTTCTATTTTCATTAACTGTAAATGTTTTTATGGCTGATTGCTTTACAACTCTACTTTCATAAGATTTTTTAACATAAAACCTGTATGTGTAACCTCTACAGGGACTGCATGTAATGGCAGTTTTCCCTCTGTAAGGAATGTGGCTAAAAACCCAACAATTTGACTTGTCACATGTCTTTGCAAACAAATTTTGCATGTCCAAAATATGTCCAAAATATAATTAACATTGAGTTTTGTATACTAACATTGTCTTTCATTGCTTTAAAAGATCCCTGTACTTTGCTGCCAACTGATAACCTGCGTTTTGTTAATTTATTGCTTTAATGCCTATCGCCTGCCATGATCTGGTATTTCATAGGGTATACTTTATTTTTATGTATCCCTCTGTGTTTGTTCCTGTGAATGATTGTCCCTTAATGTATTTTCTTTATCTTGATTTCTTTCCCTATTTTTGGGTTTTAAAAAAGCATCTGAACTTGGTTGTGTATCTGTCTGTAACCCTGGTGGAGCAAAAGCTGCTCGTGTTCCCCCTGTTTGTTTTTTATTAGACCATGTAGTACATCCCCTTCCTTCACCACGTAGTCTGCAAACTGTTTTTGCATATTTCCTGTGTGTATCTGCAATACTGCGTACTTTTTTATCAGACCATGTATTCCATCCCCTTCCTTTCACCATGTAGTCTACAAGCTGTTTGTGTACATTTGCTATGTGCATCTGCAAGACTGCATACTTTTTTAAACTGTCCATCACTCTGGCTTAATCTTTGAGTCTGTATCTGTCTGTCAGGCAGAAACTGATTTTAAAGCTGCATATGCATTTTGCAGAATGTCATTAACTGTCTGACGGAATTGCGTTAACATAGCATCTTGCCTGACCACAACATTATTTTGTTTTTTCTGTCAAGCTATTTAGACTGCCTGTAAAACAGTTACATGAGTCTAGACACTCGCCTGTTTTAGCTGCTTGCTTTGCTTTGCCATTTGCCAAAGCATTTACTGTAGCCTTTTCTGTATATTTTTTTATGTGCTTTGATTTTGACAATACTAAACTTTCCCTGTAAATCATTTTGGGAATGAAGGCTCATAACTCTCATACTGGTGCATGTTTTAGGGGTTTGCCAACACTGTTGATGATTCCCCTTTCCCCTTCTGACCCAAACTGGCATGTGTAAATGCAAAAAAAAAAAAAAAAATTAAAGCATTATTTGAAATAGACCACACAGTGTACATCAGCCATTGTTTAAATGCCAATATATTGAAACAATTTTTTTTTTGTCTTGCCACTGAGGCAGAGTCTGTAATAAACAAAGACTACTAAGATATATCAGCAGGAGAAATAACTTTCATTTCTGCTGAACCCTGCCCAATGTAAACCTTGATAAGCTTTTTCTAACTTTTTTGTCAGATTAACTTCTGTAGTTTGTGCCCTTAGTAGATGTTGTTGGGCTCTATCTGATTGTTACTTTAAACCAGAAATGTCATTATGTAAAGTCTGAATGCTATGCTGAGTCTGTTTCTCTAAATGGCATTACTGTCCCCTACTACTGTCTCTAGGGAAATTTTGAAAAGCTGTGAAAACCTTTTCTCTAAAAGGTTAATATTGATAGCACACTGTACTATGTTAGAACTTTTTATGTTTGTGCATTTGCAATATTTACCATAAATAACATTTTTATGTAGTTTATTACATGACTGACAATAATTACATACACTTTTACTGTATGAGATTTAGGTGACTGCAGAAGGTACATTTAACTGTTGTATATGTGAAGAACTAACAACGCTAGAATCAAACATTGTTTATCAGAATAGGATATATCTTATGGTATGGCTTATATACTAGTAACTAGACTCCTGTGACAAAATAGACAGAAGTTAGGAAAGTTACTTTTACATTTACAAACACAATTGTTATCTAATGTCTGAACATGAAACATTTCAGATTTACATTTCATGTCTAACACAGAAGGTTTAAACCATGCAAATTTATATATACAATATGTGGGCACTGTAAAGTTAACTGTCTGTACTTGCATCCATGTTATAACTGTGAAGAAAGTACCGTAATTTATGCAGAATACAAGCAGGTGATCAGGCTGAAGTCAATCAGGAAAAGGACGGTGTTTCTCTACAGATGAATTGTAGGTGGCCCGACGCAGGACAGGGATCCCTCTGTAATATTAACTGCTGGTAACAGATATATGGTCACAGTCACTGGCCAAGGCTCGCCACTGAAGAAATATATTTCTTTCTTTTCTGAAGAAATGTCAAGCAGAGGTCTTTATTCTGCCTCTGAAGAAATGTCACCACTGAAGAAAATGTCCAAAAGTAGACCAGACAAACTCCGTACTACTGTATCTGTTATACTTTATTTGTCTCAGAACAAATTCTTGCCAAACAGTTAATTCTGTCAGAGCCATTTCAATTCTATTATAACACAACTAGACAGATGAATAGACTAAGGCACACACAGTCTAAAATATCACCCCTGAATGAAACATACTGTTCTGTTTATATACTCTTTTCAACCAATGTTATTTTTAATGTCCTTGTGACTTGTTCTTCTGGTTTCTGTCTGTGTCATGAAAAAGTCCATGGTTATTTCATGCCCTTTTTTGGTACTTGCTATATCTGAAGACTTCACAAAAGTCTCTCCACGTCATATTTGCGTCACTTGACCTGTCTGCATATTATTTATTTATTTTTGCATCTGAAAGCCAAGAAAGTCAGCTTCCTTTTTTCTACAACATGATGCATTTACAGTATTGCCCACAGCTATAGGTTCATAGGTTCATACTAGGCTATCTGCCCTAGGGCATTTATAAGCCTAGACAGAGTGTGTTTGGCTTTCGCCACCCATTTTAAATTAATTTTGCTATGCCCTTTTTCGAGGTTAGTATACTGTGCCTCTGTCTAACAGTGACACAGAAGTGATACCTAGGGTAAATCTACGATCTCCCATCCACTCATCAAGATTGCTCTTGAAGAGAGTCGATGAGGGATCCTGCCTAACCTGGACTGGGATTTTATTCCAGAGTGAAGGGAGCCTCTGGGTTATGAATCTGTCCCTCCAGCATGCCCTATTTATTTCAGTGCTGAGGTTCAAGTCTCTTGAGCACGTAGCTCGATGGGATTTGGATTTTCTGAGGTGCAGCATGTCCATTAATTCCGGGTTGGACATGGCTTTATACGTCAGGCACAGATCGCCTCTGAGCAGGCGGTATGCCACTGAGTAGAGCTGGAGTTTCTTTAACCGGGCAGCATATGGCATCTGTTTGAGCCCTTTGATCCTCTTGGTGAGGTACTTTTGGGGTCTCTCCAGTTGCTGCAGGTGTCTGGTAAGGTACATCCCAAAAGGGGCATTGTACTCAACTATGGGCCTGATGAGGGATGAGTAAAGAGGCACGATGACCTCCCCTGATCTAGATGTGAATCCCTTCATGATTAGGTGGGCTATATAAAATGTTTTTCTAATCACTTTGGCCATATGGCTGTCAAATGAGAGATTGCTATCAACTTGGGTCCCCAGGTCCCTAATTACTTCTTCCGTACTTAATGGATTACCACCTATGTGGTAATTTGTGGGCACTTTGTTTTTGCCAAAGGGGATGACTATACACTTTTTGGCGTTTAGTTTGAGGCCATGGCTCAGGCACCAGTTATCTGTTTCTATGAGGCCCTTTTGGAGGATGCTTGTGTCATCTGGAGAGTCGATTATGGCGCCCAGTTTGCAGTCATCTGCGAACTTGGTCAGCCACAGTCCTTCCATGCTGGCCTGTACCTCCGAGAAATATATACCAAACAAGAGAGGTCCCAGGACTGAGCCTTGTGGGACACCACTTGTAACTGGTTTGGAGTCTGACATGGCTCCAGCAATTCTAACCATAAAATGTGTTACCACCATGCATTTCACTGCATAGTCTTTAATTATAATAAGTTATTAATATCTAAACTGAACATAACTGTTCTTGCAAAGCAAGCATATTATTTTGAAAACTGCTGTTTGGCCTTGCACATTTCCTTTCACTGTACACACAGTATATTGGGGAAAATCATTTTAATTTAATATCTACCACAATTCACTTACATTTCTAGACAGCTTCAGTCTGAATCAACACTCATTAATGCTTGAAATCACATTCCATCTCTCCCTGCATTAGTTATCCACTATTAATATATTATACTTCTGCAGCTTCAGACTAAATTGTCACTATTGGATTGGTCTTGATGTTTTTACAGTCATTGATGTTGCTTCTAGACCCAAAAAACACTTGTCCAGTCTGTTTGGAGCTGGGATTCTGGCTGTAAACAACCACTATTAGATATCTTCAAATATCTCAATCATTGTGGGCTTGGCAGAAGTCTTAGGATGTGCAACACCCATCAACTCTTCATATCTCTTCTGGGGGGGTGGGCAGAATACATAGGACTGTCTTCATCAATAGCAAAGCTCAATATAAGGATTTCCTCTGTGGATTCAGAAGTCTTAGTATAAGTGATCTGCCACTTCTTTTTTTTATTTGCAGAATCTCTTTAAGTTGATGGTTTTGGTTCTAAATAGAGGGCCTGGGTAGACCTCTGAAGAACTCCTTAAAGGTAAATTCTCAAAAGATTATTCAGAAAATCCTGAAGTACTGATGTCTGAACCATAGATGCCTGTGAACTAAGTGCTTTCTATAGATAACAGAAATCCCAACTTCAAGACAAATCTTTATTCAGCAAGCAAAGCTTTTGGGTCCACACCCTTTCTCAATACTAAAACACATTAAACTCAACTCAGTAGGCTTTTAAAATAGGAGCAAAACTATCACATGACTACAGCCAGCCAATCATGTGGTAGTGTATAAAACACAGTGCAAGATGTAAAAAAGACTACCTAATAAATGTTATATAAATATACATTATACGATATAAGGAATACAATACATATATATGAAACAACATAAAATTTTCTTAAAAATCCTAAAAATCTATAATATTTAGTATATTGCAGCTTTACCAAAATGGGTTTTAGAGTTACAGCAGTGGAACATCTGCAGCCAATCGCAATATCCACTCATTTTCCTTAGTCTCAAGCAAGTTATTTACACCCCCCCCCCCCCCCCGTTGTACTGAGTGCTTTCTCCCAGAAGAAAGCATTAGCCAATTCTTGGATACCTGGCCCCCAGATGCCTGTTGCACAAATGTCAAGAAATCATCCTGTGGCAAAGTTACAGAAACCTGAAGAGTATCAGAAGCCAAGTTTTCTACAGTTTTATCTCTATCTCCTATCCTTGGTAAATGAGAACCAATATCCTGTTTGTGCAATGTCCTGAGATCTAAAGACAACCAGCTGAAATGGCAGGCCTCATCTTAATGATCACATTTTTAGTGGTCACCTTTTTGTATGTCATTTCCTGTGTACATCATCATCAAAATAACTAGGGCCTTTAAAAGTAAAGAAAAAAAATTATCCTGTACTTGGTGGGGTAGCAACAGTTTTAAAAGCTAAATGCGATGCAGTAGAACTCAGCACTTCAGGCTGTGCAGTCAGTCTCTGACACCTGCCTCTCTCTTGTAACAAAAACAGGCTCCATAAAAATAAATTCCATGTTATTAATCTTTCAGTTCTTATAGTGGTTTTCTGGTGTTTCCTACTCTTGTCAGACTTTTCAACAATCACATATCTGTTTTTTTCTACCTTACCAAAGGGAAAATGACAAGGGTCAGCAAGCAGGGTTTTGACTATTTTGCAGACTGCCTCTGTTCATAAGGGACATGGACTCAATCCCAGGAGTGCATTTTACATTTTCCCATCCATTGGTCTAGATTGTGCTTGAAGATGGTCAGGGAAGGGCTGTGCTTCATGTGAATAAAAAAACTATTGCAGAGGAGGGGCAATCTCTAGGACACATATCTGTCTCTCCTGCATGATCTATTCATGTCAGAGATCAAGTTTAGATATTTGGAGCTGGTAACACTCATGCAGTTATTTTTGTGAATATGCAACATTTCCATCAGGGCTGGGTCAGAGACTGCCTTGCATGTCAGGCACAGATCACCCCTTCAGTAATCAGTAGAAAACTGAATACAGTGATAGGGCTTTTTTTTTTGGCGAGAAACCTCTGAGTATGGTCTAGCTGTTGCAGGTGCCTGGTGAGGTGCAGGCCAGAGAATGCATTGTACTCAATTACTGGTCTGATGAGGGCCAAGTGTAGTGGTACTATGACATCTTTAAATCTGGATGCTATGACCTTATTTATAAGCTGATCGGATTGATCCACATAGAATGATTTCCTCACCACCATGGGCATGTTGTGGTCAAAGTTCAAGTTAATATCAGGGCCATTGCTAGCTAGCATTTTGGGGGCCCCACCAAGTTTAAAGTTGGGGGCCCTCCCAGGAGAATATAAAAAGTATGACCACATTGCTCTCACACCCCCTTCCCTTTCAAGCTCATGCAGTACCATCTAGTGATCACTGTATAGTGTTACTACATTCAGACCATTAAAAAGACTTGAAATACCAAGGTACACACTGACTGGCATTTAGTACCAATGTTACATTATGGCAAGTCCCTGTACCACAGCAAGGTACACACACACACACACACACAATTTAGGAGCAATGCTGTTATATTGTGGCAAGCCTCTGCACTGCATCAAGGCAGCCCGTCCCACAAAGGCACACAAAGACACCCACACAGACTCCCTCACACAGGACAGAGACACAAGACAGGCATATACACAGGCTCTCGCACACAGGACATAGACACCCACACATGATGAAGACAGCACTACAGTAAGATTGAACATAACAAATGTAAAATGCTGGGCTTATGAACTAATAATGATGCTAGAATAAGATTCTGCAGTAGAATGCATTGTGTGATCCCCACATTTCGGATGAACAGACCAAAACTAACAAACATCTGGATATCGTGCTACATTCTCACAGCCCCTACCAACTTCCTAACCTCTCGGTATATTTCCAAAGTCGAAAATAACAGCAGAACAAAGGTGTAACATCAAGTATAGTTACAAACATTGCTATGATAGACTTAGAAAAATATTAGAATAACAGTGTTTACATTAGCATTCATTAAAGTAATCAGTACATTCAGCAGAACTGTCATAGTCTCCCCCCCCCCCCCCAAAATCAGCAGGAGGTAAAAACAAAATAAAAAAATAAGACAACGATGTAACATTAGGGATTTAAAACACTGGAATTATGAACTAATAAAGATGGTAGAATAACAGATGTTTCTTGTAGCATGCATTGCGTGAATCCACATTTTGATGAGTAACAGCCCAAAAATACAGGTCAAACATTTAAAATTGTGCAACATTCTCATATCCCCTACCCCTCTCCTAACTGCTGAACAATTCCAGACAAAGTAAAAAAAAATTGCAGAACAAAGGCGTAACATCAGGGATAGTTTAAAACTTTGCTATGATAAACTTAGATAAAACAGGGTATGCACTGGCATACATTAAGACATCAGTACATTGTGCATAATTCTCACAAGCTGTAGGGCTTGTGAGAATTATGCACAATGTACTGATGTCTTAATGTGTCTCAAGCACAATACTTCTGGATGAAGTGAAAACTAAATAAAAACACAAAGGGGTAACATTAAAAAACAATGTGCTTATGAGGGAACAAAGATGCTGGAATAGCAGATTTTTGCAGTAAAATGCATTGCGTAACCCCACGTTTTAAAGAGAAAAGACAAATACCAGGCAAACATCTGAAAACTGTGCAACATTCTCACAGCCTGTGAGTCACCCTACCAACCTCTCAGCACAATAACTCCAGACAAAGCATAAAATTATCATAGAACAAAGGCATACCATCAAGTATAGTTGTAAACATTGCCAGTATATGCAATACTAGTATATCAGGGTTTGCATTAGTATACATTAAAACAGCTGTATATTCTGCAACATTCTCACAGCTGCTAACTCCACTCCCAACCTCCTCAGCAAAATAATTCTGGACAGAGCAAAAAATTATCATAGAACAAAGCTATAGCATCAGGCATAGGTGGTATACACAAAACAATACTAGCGTAACAGGGTTTGTATTAGTATACATTAAAACATCTGTACATTCTGCAGCATTCTCATAGCCACTATCACCCCACTACCAATCTATCAGCACAATTGTAGATAAAACAAAACTACATTAATAAACATTTTTATGCAAGACTAGCTAAAAAAACTACATCACATCTGGACCTTAATTACAGACAATCTCCCTTCCTCAATCTCTTAGCAGAAGAATTCTGAACAAAGGTAAAATAAAACTGTTACAACTATAGATCCCGCCCCCCCCCCCAAATCATCTTACCACAAGAACTCTGCACAAAAAAAGTAATACAATCCTATCCCTAGGTACCCCCACCCCTGCAAAAAATGTTAAAAATAAACCCAGCAAATTTCTTTTTTTTTGCAGTTGATAGAAGGCTGCTACTAATCTTCTGCTTGCTTCTCCTACACACAGACCAGACAAGTTCAGCCCTTTTAAATTGCCCTTAAAAGGACAGTTTTTCAAATCTTTCAGAAACTGCCCTTACAAGGACATTTAAAAATACAGCTCCTTTGCTGGTCCCATGATCGCTCCTGGAAAACATGAATCCTCCATCTGTCCTTACGCCAATAATCCACAGAATCGACCCAATAGACCACTAATTACAGCAAAGTCAATCAGGAAACTTAGGACTTACTTCCCTGGCTGCTGTGGCCAATCAGGTCCCTTGCTTCACTGAAGTGGACCTGAATGAGTGCAGCTTACAGTCAAGTTTAAAAAAAAAGAATGGAATCACGCGATTACATTATACAGCTGTGAGAATGTCCAGGAGGTGCCGAGCAAGAAGCAGAAGAGATGGAGAAACCTGTGGCTGCTTCATGTTGGAGTCCTCATATGCGGGGAGATAATTGGGGGCTCTCTGCAGCCATGTGTTTGGTGGGTGCCTAACGCCGGCTATGATTACTATCTATCTCAGTACCTAGATATCTCAACATTGGCTCCACTCTTGGGGGAGGTGCTATCAATGTTGTAATTTGCAGGGGTATTTAATTTCCTAAATGGTATTATTATGCACTTTTTTGCATTTAGTTTGAAGCCATGACTATGACACCACTCATTAGTCTGTGTCAGACCTTTCTGTAGGTAATTCTGATTCCTCCCTGTATCTTTTCAGGGTTGTCTCTTGGCCAGGAACTACATGTTATCTGCCCCACAAGCAGCTTCTCTTCATCCAAGATGTGAACTATGGGGGTATTTTTAGTAAAGCACTAATGCCACCTCTTGTTGGCTGCTGTGGGCATCCAAAATAATGTGAGGACATCTCTCTCCTCTTGAAGTGTGCATGTTCCTACATGCACACCCCATGGCAACTACTGATAATAGCCTGGAGCCATCAGGCCCGTATCTCCTGATTTCTAACCACTTCTAACATTCACAATTCTGATTTCCTGGGAGCAAGCTGTCCACTAAGACCACCAACTCCTCCCTCCCCAAGGAAGGGAAAAAATAATAGCCTGCTCATTATTTATCATTCCCTGCCTGGTTCTTTCAGTCCTCAAGCTGAGACTCAAACTTAGTTCATACAGATTATAGTGAAGGCTTCATCCCTTTAAGTCACAGAACTGGAAGTTAATCATGGTTTAAATTCTTCTTGTGACACAGCTTCTCTAACTTGAATAAGGAACACACACATACTGTCTGTCTCTGAGATGTAGCATGAGTTGCATGTTTTCCATCCTAGCATATTTCAAAACTTTTTTTAGGCAATTGGAAATAAATGATGTATTTCTCTTTCTAGGCACAAGTGGAAATGTAAGCACTGTATTTAGCATCAGTAACTTAACTCCTGACAAAGGGCTCACAACAGCTCAAAAGCTGGAGTAAGTGCAAAACCTACACTGGGCCAATAAAAGGTATTACATCACATCTGTGATCCAATGGGTTTGCGTTTTCTAACTTGAAGAGCGAATTTAGACCAGACTGAGGGCAAGTAGTGACCAAAGATAAATGTGTATGTTTTGCATAAGATGCTTTCCTCAGAACAGGAATGCATGACCCATTATACTCACATGTTAGAACGTTACCATTTCAAGACCTGGTAATAAAAGCATTATACTCACATCTTGCACTATTTCAAGACCTGGCACCTTTAGGGAGGAGGTGGTGTTCCACCTATCTTTATGGTTGAATAATGTCAAAGTTAGTATATTTAGAGATGTGAGGGTAAAGGTAAAGGAGGGGCTTACCTCCCCGCATAAATGCCTTTCTTCTAAGTAAAAGTTAACACTTTTATGATGTTTTGTGTTGTGACTATAGCTGGCTTGATTAGTTACTATGTACCCAGCCCAGCTTGAAAGAATCAGTGGATCAAGTATCACATGGTGAATTACACCTTCTAACTACATTTGAAAAATAATTAGTCTGTTTATTTAATATTTTATATGCAAAGCAAATATTATGAGAGTTTTACTCGGCAAAATCTTTATTAAAGTGAACTGTAACATGAACAATAAACAGGATTTTGGTGACATATGAACATTAGACAGCACTAGAGGATTAAACAGGACTAAAAGTTTATTGTCAAACTGTGAGAATGAATGCATAAAAAAGATAAGTTTATACAGGATAGAGAGATTTATAGCAGAACTAATTATGATTGTTTTATCTCAATGATCAAGCAGGATCTCCACTCCCTACAAACACTCTTTACTCTGGACACAGATGTATGTATTGTCATGGAAATCTAGTTCAAGACCAATGACACTGCGTAAGTGCAGAGCTTCAACACCCACTACCTGTTTAGGCCCACAGCACTTAGATGAAGGCATTAAAGGTGGTGGCGCCTCCACAGTCCTAAACATTTCACCTCCAGACTCATTAGACAAGATAATGACCAAAAAGTCCTATGTCCAACTTAACTATCAACAAAAAAAAGAAGTTATGTCTTACCATAACATTCCATCTGTGCTGTTGATCTTAATTCATTCATGACTGATGGGGACAGAACTGACTCGGCTGATATAACAAGCTTGCGCCAGCCAAAAATTCTCGAACTAAGGTTACCCATAGTGTCTCTCTCCTAGTCTCCTCAGATCGAGTTTGCCTGTAAAGATAATAAAGCGGAAACTTTGCCTGTGCAAATGCCCTAACATATGATCAGGACCAAATCTGAACCTCCAGGAGTCTTTTGGAGGGGGTTGGTGGGTAGGATGTCATGAATAAATGAAGATCAACAACTGAATAAGCGACTTTTCTTGATACTAAGTATAATTTTTGTTGCTT